>NC_051066.1:91438598-91524321 GCF_004664715.2 Peromyscus leucopus | reverse complement strand
GCATTTCTTGTTGGTAAAGCAGAAGTATTTAACATGTTAGGTGACAGCAAACATTCCTAGAGGGTGACCCGGTACATTCTAAGGGAGGCGACTAGCTCTTAGAAAGATGTATAGGATGAAAAAGGCCATCTATGGTTTTTTATTTTAATATCATTGTTACTCATTCAAAGATTGTGGGCAAATACAAGTGACAGAATTAATAGGAATATACATATTCTCTAAATATCAGAGAACCATGTCACTAGGCAGAAAGACAGAAAAACAAAATGTTGAAAAGTGGGGTACCTTTGCTCGATACTGACTTATTACAATATCAGTATTAACTGCTTACAAAAAGCAAACAGAATAGGAGAATTAGGAGACTTTTGAAATCGAGACTCTACTTGTCTTCCGGCCAATCTTTTGATAAGATAGAGAACAATAGGCAGCATCCACCAGGGCACCACATAGCTTCTCCCCTGCCTCAGCATCACACCTCACATGCCCCGACAGCAGTGGCTCCTGAACAATGTAGAGAATACGCAAAAGGATGGATTGAATTGGTGGTGGTACCGACCTGATGAGGAAAAATGTTGCAGCTAACTGAGGTGTCTTCAGATTTTAATTGTTCAAAAACAATTTTCTTTTGATATGAGAAGTTTCCAGATCTACCAAGAAAGGATAAAAAAAAACCTTTTTGAATAATTATATTACAAAGAGTGGTGGGTTTTTTTTTTTTGCTGTAACAGAAAATCTGAATTTAAAATGCTTTTATGCATTTTATATTTTTTGACTAAAGTGTTGTACTCACATAATTTGACTTTTGAAAGTGTTGTCTAAATTTTAAAATATAATCTCAAAGTGAATTTTTCTACAGTTTGCTTCATATATCCAAAGACTCTGAGCTGAGTTATACATTTTAACTAAGGAAGATGGTTGAAATAATGTATTTGGTCTAGCCAAGAACATTGATAGACGTGAAGCACAAAATATCATGAATTATTAAGGATGATTTTTTTTCACTTTCATTCCCGAGTGGCCAGATTGCTTTTCATTGATCAAATAGATTTTGACTTCAGAGAAGGCAGTTCCGTACACCCATAAATATACTATTTATAGTTTTCATATATGAAAATAGGGCTTTGGTGTTCTGAAAAAAAAGTTTAAAGGATTGTGATATTTAGGAGCTTAAACCCTGGTTTTATTTGACTTTTTGGACCAAGGTAAACTAATACAACATGCAAAATCATCAAGTTAGACAATTCACAGCTTGATTATTGCCAAATTTATTGTCCTTTATGAGTAAGGATGACATTTATTAAACATAATCATCAAGTTGAATGCAGCAACAAGGGTTCTGTTCATGACTAGGTCACTGGGTTGGTAAGGAGTCTGCTTTTGGGCGCCTTCTGTCTTAATTGCTCAATCAACCATACCTCAAGCTAGGGGATGACCACACTCATCAAGTCCTTTTAATTTATATAATTAAAACATTGTAAGAAGAAAAGCAAGGTTTTAAAAAAACATTTCCCTTTATCCTAAGAGCATATATAGAGTCAATCTGATATCCAAAACCATGTGAGTGTCAGTGAGCTAGAGTGTCACCATGTAAGCTAGTTAGAATAACTGGACAGCGAGCTCCAGGAGTCTGCCTATCTATGTCTGCCCAGTCTTGAAACTACAAGCTAGAGCACTGCACTCAGTTGGTTGGTTGGTGGGTTGGTGGGTGGGTTGGTCGGCTGGTTGGTCGGTTGGTTTTGGTTTGTGTGGGTTTTGAGGGTCAAACTCAAATTCTTTTTTTTTTTTTTTTTTTTTTCGTTTTTTCAAGACAGGGTTTCTCTGTGTAGTTTTGCGCCTCTCCTGGAACTCACTTGGTAGCCCAGGCTGGCCTCGAACTCACAGAGATCCGCCTGGCTCTGCCTCCCAAGTGCTGGATTAAAGGCGTGCGCCACCACCGCCCGGCCAAACTCAAATTCTTATGCTTGACCAGCAAGTACTTTACTGACTGAGCCCCCGTCTAGCTCTCCAAAACATTCTTCACATTATTCCAAAATGATGTTACTTTTCCACTGATATGGAAAAATAAAAACAAAACCAGAAAACACTACACTTTTCTTTTTCTTCTCTCTTTCTTTCTTTTTTTCTTATCTCTGGAAATATTTGGTGAATTTTGAGAAAATGCCCAGATTTTCATGTCTCCACTCACCTCATCCATTCTCACATGTGGTAGCTGCTCTAATGATGCTTCCAGATGCTTCCATGAGGAAAGGGTTCTGCTGATCTTTAGCACACTGCTGGATATTAGACTGGAACTCTGTTGTGTTGGGGAGGATTTTAGAACCCTTTAAGATTATTTCTTCTATTATATCAAACCCAGTACTACATTAGAAGCAAAAAAAAAAGAAAGAAAAAGAAAAGAAAAGAAAGAAAAAGTCAGTGAACCCATGGATGTCACACCAGGGCAAAACCATCACCAAACAGAGTGGGAATGTTGCAGAGAGGACAGTGCTACTGTCCTGGTGCTTTTCCTGTCTACTGTGTGACCTTAGACAGAGGTTCAAGGTACTCATTAATAGAAAGGATGCATTGGTTGCTCTCTAGCCTTTTCTCTTTTAAATAATGGAGGGAATTAAAAACACAGAAGTGAAGTGGGGAGATGCCTCAGTGAGTGAAATGCTTGCTGCACTGGTGTGAGGACCAAGATAAATGCTGGACATAAACCCAGAACTGCGAGGGCAGAGATGGTGAGTCCTGGAGACTTGCTGCTGAGCTCCAGGTTCAGACCTTGCCTCAAAAACGAATAAGGTGTAATGAAATAGAGGAAAATGCTTACCAAGACCTCTGGCCTCCACACATACACATACACACTAAAGGAAAAGAAAGTTAATCTGTCCTTGTTTGCAATTTTTAATCTTGAAAATATTTGAAAACCAAGAGTCTGGGATCTAACTCAAGGGCAAAAAGTCTGAAATGATGTTTCCTATGGGTACATGTTTCTGCAGAACTATTGACTTAAGGACTACAGAACATGCCTAACTATAACTTAAGATGTGACACAGTGTGAGCTCTATTCAGCTCCTAAAATCCCAAACATGGGAACCCCAGAGACACTCAATTGCAGAGATTTAAGACGTAGAATGTCAGGACAGAATATGGCTGATAGCAAACCAGTCCAATCTTCATTCTCCTTCAGAAATGTAAAAATATTTCTGTGTCAGCCAAGCAAGCAGTCAGGATGACTTGAGTTTCATTTGCATCCCCAGTCACATTCTTCATTTCACATGGCCTTGAGATGAGTTACACAGGCAGGGGTACCATAGTTGTTTATGTGAGCAACTGTAATGAAAGCATTTCAGAAAATCCTCTCAAAGAATCGCTGGGCAACATGTCCTCTAATAACAAGATCTTATAGCTGTCCATCTATTAGAACATAGTGATATGACTGTCTGGAAAAGGGAAAGGGTGTCTTTGTGAAAATCTACCCCACCTTGAAGTTGACCAGAACAGGGTCTATGACTATTAATTCACTTGAAGCAAGCATGGTATTGAATGTTTTTCTGTCAGAATGATGTTAAGAACTAATGAGTATCTTCAAATATTGATGTAATCATAGAGGTATCATCTCCTCCATCCTAGTTCAAGATAGGCCTTACTAAACTAAAAAAAAATACTTATTTTTCAAACAGCTAATGATAATAACACTGACTTGTGATGACTCACAAAACAGCATGGAAGGGTTTCAACACTTCCAATTCCTGAGGTTTGATAACGAAATATAGGATATCATCTCCTGGGTCTTGGCCTCACTTTTACATCAGTGATTATGATCCATCCCTCCAGGTCCCTTTGGAACACCACTTTATTGCTTATTCTCAGCTGTTGTGTCATGAGCACCTGCCAAGTTTCTCTTAAGTTCCTCTCGGATGAATTTTTAAGCAGTTTCCAAACTACCTTCCTTCTGTGATAAGGATGCTGCAGTGTGTTTCAGGTGAGGAATTTCAAATCCCATTCATAATTGTGAGAAATCTTCCCTCATTCAAGCTGTCAGAGCTTGACAGGTCTGGTTCTGTTGTTATGCACTATTAAATGGGAGCTACTCTCCAGCCTAGGGGGAACCTTTCTGTCTCAGTGGTAGGAAATGGGGGAAGCTTATTGGAGCATTCTTGGAGAAGGCAATTCCATGTAAATGGGACTTCTAGCATGATGCACAAAAATAACTGGTCCCTTTTGGAGAGCTCCAACCAATACAATGTTGATAATATTGTACTTGATGGTCCCAGTTTGGTTTGAGTCTCAAAATAACTTTAAGGTATGTGGATTTATCAGACTAGGATAAAGTTGCACAATATACTTACGTGTTAAACTTGGATTTTTTTAAAGCCACGGAAAAATAAATGCTTTGAAGATAATATTTTCTGTATTTAAATAAAAATGAAGAGAGGATTGATTTCTAGTTCCAAGAAATACCTAAACTGTTTCTGCTGTGAGATGCAAAGTTCATTAGGAAGCGGTGTTACTAATCTACATTGAATCAGATTGCAGTCTAGACCATTAATATAAACTCATAAACATATTGTGCTCATAAACACATTGTGCCCAATTACCTTGAGATGCTTTACATGATAGGAGCAAACACAAACTCTCAGGAAGAACTGATGTGCTGAGATAATGCTTTTAATTTATTCACATCTAGATGGGCTTGGGACATGAGCTATACTTCTATCAGTGGTTGTTTTTTCTGGAGATACTAATTTATTTTTTATTCCCTCACTCAATAAATGTGTAAATATTTTTCAGATATTGTCTAAGGATAAGTATTATGGGATGCAAAATACATAAATAAATATAAGCTCTTTTCTACAGAGTGGATACAATAAATGAAGTGCTTGTATAATTAAAGATCACACAGTCTAAAATGAAACAAGTGCTGTATCAAACTACCCTTCTTTCGAACTAGTCATGGTAACAAAACTAAAGGAATGATACAATCTCTCTCATTACAAAAGACCAGTAGATATGAAAACAGATCCTTTTCAGGAGGGGGCACTTTGGGAAGGTTACATTTGTGCTAGACCTGTTGGGGAAGAGGGGTAGAGGAGACAAGAGACAAAAAGACACAGAAAGATAGACAGACAGACAGACAGACAGACAGACATCCAAGGCTGATGGATAAAGCCAGCCAACATAAAATTGAGAGGTACACAGATGACATGGCCTGGGCAAACAGAGTGGATTTTGGGGGAGGGGTTAGCTTCCTACGACTGTGACAAAATGCCTGAGAGAAGCAACTTAAGAGGAGGTTGTATTCTGGCTCATTCTTTCAGGAGTTTCAGTCCATGAGCATTTGGTTGTTTCTGAGCCTATGCTGAGCAGTCCATCATGCAGAAAGATGTGGCAGCGCCTAGCTGCTGACCTCAAGGAGGTAAGGAAGCAGAGTGAACCAGGATGAGGGGCTAAGATGAATACATACTCTTGACAAGCAGGCCTCCCAAATCAACTTTTCCCTCCAACCACCCTTCATAAGAATGCCATGAAGTTACAAATTCATAAGTGAATTAATCTATTAATTAAGGCAGACCTTTCATGACCCTGTTATCTCTCAATGATTGGATTCACCATTGGGGACCCAACCTTCAACGCATAAGTCTTTTGAGGTTGTTAATGAGTCTATGAGGCCATAACATCATGTCTTGACCAGCTCGCAATTGCTAACTGAAATTAGATCCTCTCTAAGACTGCCAAATCCTCAGTAGTCCTTTCAATGTTCAGAATCTGAGTCCAGAGTCTAATCTGAGACTCAAAGCAAACATGGTCCCTGTTTTAAAAAAAATGAGAAGCAAGCTATATCCTTCCAAAAGAACAACACATGGTAAACATCCCCTTTCCAAAAGGGGGAAGTGGACAGGAAGGATGCTGGGAATTGAACCTGGGGCCTGTGGAAGAGCAACAATGGTCCTAACTACTGAGCCATCACGCCAGCCCATAACAAGTTGTTCTTGAATGTGAAGATAAAATGGCAATAAAACACATAGTATATTTTACAGTTGGTTGCATTTTACCTCTATGAAGGGTGGGTTTTTTCTCCCACAAAATGGCTGTTTGTATTCTGATAGTTATCAACGGTAAGAATCTAGCCTCTACTATCTCCAGTACATGCATCCCTTCAAATTCAAGGTGTAGCTCAAGAGAAGATATTGTAAAGAGTAGGAAAAGAAAACAAAATTCTTTATATTTCTCAGTGTTTGCTAAAACAAAATATGTGATGCAGCTTACATATACCGACAGGACACAGTGAGAAGACAAATATTGTCTATAATAAAGAATCCCATTAAATGTTATTATTGTTGTAATAAAGTGGAATAAATCAGCTGCCCTAAGAAATGAAGTTCAAGAGATGTTGGTACCTTGTACTAACACACACACACACACACACACACACACACACGTACATGCACGTACACGCACGTACACATGTGCACACACTCTGGGAATGCTTAGCATCTTGAAATAAAAGACAGTACAGGCCAGTATACTAATGACTATGAGTCAATAAAGATAAAAAGAATTGAATTGAAGATAACAGAAATCTTAACAGGGAAAGGTCCCTGAAACTTAGAAATCTTTCTGTACCTCTGGGCTGTATGGACTAATTCAGCAGCCCTAGGCTGTGCAAATCCTACACACTCCAAGGTCTGTAGGACTGATCCTTGGTCCTGATACTTAGAGATGACATCTCTGCCCCTGATAATCACACCTACCATGAGTCTTTTCTATTTACCTTGGGCTTTGAGCCATGACAGATTATCCTAGTAGTGTGACACAGGGAATGCTGGTTTTGGTTTTTTTTTTTTTTTTTTAATGTTTAGCCTTGGAGCACATTACATTAGTTTCAACTTTAGGTTGGAAATTGTGCAGCATGTGGAAGCCTGCCCAGAGTGCTTGGTTTAAAAGAACAAAGGTGCATGGATTATTTTGAGTATTCACCAAATTGAGTATGTGGTGTGATTCTAATTATTTTTCTAAAGTAACTATATCTCTGGATAAACTGAACCATCTGTTCCATGCTTACTACAGGCTTTAAGTAAATAAAAAAGTTGTTATTCAATGGTAAAAAGCAAAGTTCTTTAATGACAAACTTAAACACAAAGGACAGTTCTTGCTTTTTATAAGAAGTAAAATATCAAATGTTGAATAATTTTCTCAGGACCTTTCATTGTATTATTGTTATTTCTAATTCATTACTTTTATTTACCTGCTAAACTTCCAGTTAATTCTCAAAACTGGGATTGAAGACCACTCCCTCCAATCCTATTGTGAAGTCTTTTACAACTCTTAGAAACTGTGATTCCTTTCAGGCTCCATAAAAAAAAATCTCTGCATCTTTCCATCCACAGGTCCCGCTGCTTGCAGAAAGCATGTGTTTACCCATCTCTCTGGCTTACAGGTTTGAGTGCTCATTGAAATGACATTTCTGTTCTGCAAGAATTTGCCACTTCTTGGCCTAGAAGAACCATTCAGTAAGTGTTAAATAAATGAGCCAGTGGGTAAGTTAGCATGCAAAAACATTAATAAATACACACTGATCCTGACACATGAAAATAATGCAACTAGCTAAGAAGGATTGTGTACAGCTCCATTTACAACATTTGTGGGGGGAAAAAAAACTATATTCTTCCCCAAGTTTAGTACAATTTTATCTATGAAATGGTCGAAGTCTTCCAGGTAGAGGAATTGTGAGGATAAGGAATAAAGTATGTAGCCTATCTCCTGCCCTTTGGAAGAATAAGTAAAAATATTAGAGTTAGGTATTATTTTAAAAGGTATGGTTATCTTTCTAAAAACATACATATGGATTTATGAATTGAGTTCTTATTTATGAAACAAAGCAGTAGCATTTGTCTCCCCATCCCCAAATCAAAATCAACTTAAGTCTAGTTTGAATCTCTAGCAAAGTATTGGGGGGTTGCTAGAGAGAATCTACAGAGACTCTAGTGACAAGAGCTGACTGCAAACTCCTTGGAACCTTGTCTACCGACCACGAAACAGAGGGGCCTTTACTTCCTGAAGCGGTGTTTCTGGAAGGGCCATTTGGGAGGAGTCTCCTCTTTCAGCCAATATTTATGAAGCATCTATCATGCATGGCGCTTTGTGCTAAGCCTTATGAGGGCTACTGAGGTGAATAAGCCATGGTTGCTGCTCTCAAGGAATTTCCAATAAAGCATTCCTCTTCAGATGCCAAAAATGAAGGTGCATGATTACTACAGAAAGAAATAAGATAAAGTAGAGTATCCCAAGTGAACCTGTACTGTGGGTACAAAGCCCTGCTTACCCAGGACTCCTCTATGATAGTCTCATTTCTACTTGAGTTCCTGTTGGAGATTAGGAATAAGATCATTTAATGCAGGTGATCGTCTATGCAGATGTCATCTTCCCAATAGTTTATAATCCCATGATCATCAGATGATAAAGACAGATTGGAGGAAAAAATATTTTTTAAAAAATGCATCAAATATAATTCAAGGGGACTCACTCTGATCCACATAGGAGCCTTGGAAAAAGACTGTCTGCCAAGGAAACAGAGGCGATTGTATGATTGTATGATGATGATTGGGGTTGAGGCTGACTGAAGTACCGAACTGTCCCTGGACAGAGAATACCTGTGCTTAAGGGATATGGATTTGTCTTTGTGATGTGCAGAACTTTCTTCTGGTAGGAATCTCCTCACAGAAAGAGGAGATTTGAGACGAGTTAAGGAGAAGACTGATGTTTTCCTGTTGGCTTAGCACATGGATCTACTGATATTTTCATTTTTTTCTATGGCCCCACAACCCTGCAGTCAATGCCCATCCAGCCACTAAGGCTATGGCCCACCCACAGCCCCAGCTCTGCTGTCACTGCCGTGTGTGGGTTTAAACTATGTCTCTATTGTTCTATTTACCAACGAAGACTTGGAGGTCAGACATGGGGGTGAAAACATTCTAGATCAGAGAATCAGAGAAGCAACTGGGTGACCTTGCCTTTTGGCCAAAGACCCAGCAAGAGATGTGTCTCTTCACTCATCCCCAAAACAAAAGGAAACTCCAAAACTCAAGTCTGCACCCTCTCCTTCCTGTCCATCTTCTCTCTCCAAATTACCGGCTTCTCCATGGCCCATTCCAGTTGGCTAGGCACTGGCTCTGCTCCCTGATTCAAGGTAAACTTTAACAGTCTTGGAGTGTCACAGTGTGACCAAAATTCCCACAATGGAAGACCATTCAACACACTACCCAGCAGAAAGAGGTGCTAAGTTTCTAACTGCTTGCTGCGTAAGAAATAATGTGAAATCTGTATCTTCAAATACTAGTCACTAAAGACAATATTTTATAGATGACTGTGCAGTTTTAAAAGTTGATCATTTCACCCAAGGCTATGCAACCAGGGTATAATATTAAGTTCCTTGATTCAGAGATTCTGTACTTGTGAAGATCAAAACTAGGTAGAGGATGAGTAGCTCAGCCATTCTATGAGCTAAGTGCCAGGACTCCAATTCAACACTTGTAAGGTCACACTGGCAAATTTGGAAACAATAAAAATCACATCTAATTCATTGGGCACTCACATAAACGATCTTCAAATGCAGGGTAACAGAACAATTTCATCACCAAGGTGTGAGATAACCCTTAAAGAAATTAGGGAGATAGAATTAAATACAACACCCAGGGGTGGGGAGATGGCTCAGAAGTTAAGAGCACTGGCTGATCTTCCAGAGGACCTAGGTCTATTCCCAGGACCCAAATGGTGTCTCACCACCTCTATAACTCCAGTTCCTGAACATCTAACACCCTTTTCTAGTCTCTTGGTGTACAAGTGTTCATGTAATCAAAATACCCATACACATAAAATTAAATTAATATATATACAACATACAATATTTAAGGGATGCCTAATATAATAAGACTTTCTCTCAGTTATTTGATACTAAATGTAAATAAGACTTTTTATCCTAATGTTTAAAACATCTCAAGAAAGTTTGGGGGAACTAATAGGGAAAAGGAAAACAGAGTTGGGAAGTGATAATTAAAATGTAAAATTCTAGAATGTAGGAATATTATCAACAAGTTCAGTAGTCGGGAAGATATTGTATGTAGACAGAGAAAACAATATGGTGGATTTTCCAAAAGAAACTGAGTGGATGAAGCTGACCTTGGTTATCGCCTCCTTGCTAATAACCTCCATTTATAAGAAGGAACAAAAGTGGCACAGGAAGTAGATAAAAATATTACAAAAGCAGCAGTTTTTTTGTTTGTTTGTTTCTGTCCATTTTAGACACTACAGAGCTTTACAAAATGGTTCCCAGCCCCTGCTCATGCTCTTCATCCATTACCCAGTACACATTTAAGGAGTAAAAGCCATCATTCTCCCCTAGATGGCACTGCTACAAATTGGGATGGACAGTCCTCTGTGGACCCTAAACTTATAAATCTAACAATTTAGAGGAAAAGCAATAAAGATTAAACATATGGCAAAATGCAATAAACACTAGAGTGATGCAGAGAATCGTGCAGCAAACAAACAAAATATACTGAAATCGTCCTGTCCCAGCGGGACATAAATCAGGAGAGATCCTACTTTATGACTCCACTCCCTCCAGATCCACTAAGATATAATGCTATTTGTCCAACATATTTTGGTTCCCAATATTTTTCCTTTCAAGTTATTGAAGTTAATATTTAACAAACACATTTTCTGCCAAGTTTTAATATGATATCACCCTCCAAAGAAACAAAGTCCAGAAATAATTCGTCTTGTTGGCAATATTTATTAGTATTTTGACACAAAACCTGAATTATTATTGAAAGTAAATAGGAAATCGGTGGGTTAGGACTCGAGAATTTTTTAAAGGTGTTCTCAAGGTTACGTGTGCTCAGTAATGATGAAAAGGTGGATAAATAAAGCTAGATGGTGTCCCTTAATCTGTAATTTTTCCTACTACTGTGACTACTCTTTATGGGAAACTTTCTAGCTGACAAATTTAATTTCCTCTTTTGGTTTTGTTTGGACATTGGAGTTCCTGGTGTCAGGAAGCTAAGCAACAATAACGAAATACTAGATATTCCAAGACTACTTCCCTTCTGCTGCTTGATCTGTCTCTTATCAGAGCTATGAACTACACAGAAGACCTTAAAAATTACAATCATGTTTATATTACAATGTAATTGTATTAATTGTATATGTTATAATGTGATATATCAACATTGATGTAATTGTGCTATTGTGTTATTAATCATATGCAATCATAGTACTAAATACACACACACATACATACACACACACACATATTTATACTCCCCCACTAACGATATTCTCAGTGTGGTGAGGACACACAAGGAAATACCTGAGTCCCATTCAGGAAATTTCTGAAACAGTTACTAGAACAATGTAGAAGTAGCAAATTCCCATCTTCACACAGCTGGCTGAGTCTAAATGAGCCACAGGAAACAAACTAGCATCCAACCTGTTAGCAGCTTCCAAAGGACAAATGGCTTCAAACCCTGGAGACACAGGGGTCTCGTCTGCATGGCACACCAAAGTGGAACACTGTCCTCGCTCTAACAGCTTGTCTTTGAGTAAATCACTCTGTGTGTGTGTGTGTGTGTGTGTGTGTGTGTGTGTGTGTGCACAAAAAACAACACACGCACACACACAGCCAATACATGTGACACAAACTCCATGGATATTGTGGTCTAAATTTAGCCAGGAAACAAAGCAAACTGATTGTTACCTTTTGGTCAGGGCAAAAATGACAATCACAATAATTTTGCAGCACATTCAAATGAAGAAGCAGGAGGGAGTGACGGGGGCTGACTGTCTAAAAATGTCCCCCAAACACTGGTCTGCATAAACACGCCAGGCTTACCGAAGGACGGACAAGCCAATGTGAACTTTTCCACCCTCCAGCCCCGCACCTACTGAGCAGGTCCAGGCTGCTCCTTCACGTGGGCAGTGGGGAGACAGTGAGCAGGGCATGCATTAACATTTCCTTCTGCTTCAAGAAAAAGGCCCGGTTGGTCACTGAGAGTTTGACTCCTTAAAGAGCTTTTTCATTTCTTCACAATTGTTTGTTCTGAGAATATAGATAGAGCAAGGAAAACCTGAAAGCCAACAGCAGCCTCCTTTTCGCCAGGAGCCGATACACTGAAGCATGTAATATTTGACAGCCTTTTGTGAGTAGCAGAGTCCGTGGATTTTTTTTTCTTTTTCTTTTCTCTTTTCTCTTTTTGGCAGCAGTGGTATCCTTTTACTTCATTAGAAAATGTAGCCTGTCAGAGCTGAATTGAGGAGTTTTTTCAACAGGGCTGGGAAACTCATCTTTAATTACTGTACAGGGGAATGTTTCTGAATTATCAAGTATGCAGGAAAAGCCTGAAAGGCGATCCGACTGCCATGAGAAACAGGCACTCCTTGATAGAGTAGCCATGTTGCTGTTTCATAGTGTCTTTGGTGACGGAGCTTTGATAGTGGTGGCTTTAAAATCCCCCATGAGACACAAAGTCAAAAAGCACTGTGGTTAGTCAGGTGGGAGTGTGTGTACACTCATCTGTCCATGCACAGACTCTTTTAAGAATTTTATTAGGTCTCTAGTTTAAGACTATAACTATCTAGATGGTTACTCTACAGTAATTTCTAATGGAGGTTTTCCTTAGACCAGCTTAATGTGTTGGTTTCTACTATAAGTTGACAGAGTCCATTGCAAACTCATGACCTCCCACTGGCTAATGAACTTGCAATCTCTCTCTCTCTCTCTCTCTCTCTCTCTCTCTCTCTCTCCTCTCTCTCTCTCTTTTCTTTAAAGTATCTGTATAAAAGAGAAATCATCCTACCCATGGTGTATGACTGGTGAGTTAATTACATGAAATAATGAATATGGAAAGTTTAGCCAAGTGCTTATCACATAATAGCCACTCAATAAATGGCAACTATTATTGCAAGCTCTTTGCGTGGAATTTCTAATTGCTTTGTCTGTACATTAAAAAAAAATTTTTGGTTTCCAAGCTAGACAAAGTATTAAACAAGCCCCCCCCTTTATTTGCTGATAAGGACAGGACAAAATACCCCAGGTTTCTATCTTACAGCTGCAGAAACAAGGCAATTGTTAAAGGAAGCAAACAAATGGACCCTTGTTCGTCTGACACCCTGAACTCCACTTTAATTAATGTTCTCTCAAAGTCAGTATTTCAACTCAGTCAGTAATCAACAATGTAGATTAACCAGTCTTTCAAGATATTTCTCATAAGGAAAAAAAAATCACATACTTCTTGTGGATGAATAACTCTGGACACGTCCACATAAAACATTTCGGTCTTGGCAGCTCTAAACACATGTGAACATAGTAGAGCCTTCAAAGACTTTGCAGTGGAGAGACCATGTATATTTTGTCAGGCTTGTATTCCCTAAACCTGTCTGCAGTTGAACTCCCTCTCTCTCTCTCTCTCTCTCTCTCTCTCTCTCTCTCTCTCTCTCTCTCTCTCTCTTTCTTTCTTCAGCAGCTATTGCTGCACTAATAATCCATTCAGTGCTATTATGTTTCATGCCTTTTACATGTATTAACTCATTAAACTGTAACATTGTTGTGAGGTAGGCAGCATAATTACTTTATATTGTTTTTCTAAAATTAGCCAGCTACTAAATGATAGTGGGATTCAAATCTTGGTGCTTTGATTCAAGTCTGGTTCTGATCCTTCGTTTTATGACTTCTCATGATGTTAGGCTTTCATTTGCAAATGAAAGAAATCACAGTGGAAACAGGTTCAGTGAATGAAGAGAGTTCATTGTCCAATTTACCTATTAGTATCAGATACCAGGCCCACTTCCTGTCTCTAAATCCACTCACTGCTTCTCCTCGAGTTGGTTTCATCATCATTCTGGATTCTTTTCACTATCCTTTCCAGGAATCCTTCCTTTGCCTCCAAAGACAAAACAAAGAAGTTTTCCCCCAACATTTGATCAACTTTAATAGAGATGGATTAAGCCAAGACCCAACTTGGACCACTTTTACAGATGAAGAAACACATTGTGTTTATTGCTTTCCACTTGTTTTTGGTCTCAGTATAGTAAGGTGGATTAGTATATGCCATCCAGTCCTAAATCTGAAGGGAAAGTACACTGATTAGTTTTAACTGTCAATTTGCCACAAACTAGAATAATTTGGAATGAGTCTTAATGAAGAACTACCTAGAGCAGGCAGTGGGTAGGTATGGGGGGATTGTCTTTATTAATTGATGTAGGGAGACCCAGCCCAGTATGGGTGGCACTATTCCCAAGGCAGAGGTTCCTAGGAAGTATTAGAGAAAAGAAAACTAGTCGCAACCAAGCAAGCAAGGATACATTTATTCTCTCTTTGATCTTGACAATGGGTGTGATATGACTAGCTGCTTACAGTCTGGCCTCAACCACCCTGAAACGATGGGCTGTAACTTGAGATTGAAAACCAAATAACCTCTCCTTCCCTACTCTGTTTTCTGTTCCAGCTACAGAAATGAGACTAGAAAAGACAGTGAGCACAATCCTAGCCAAACAAGAAAACAGAATACAAGAGAAAAACAGAACAAGGAAACAGCCTTATAGCTTGTGTTTTGATTGACAGACTCCCGAGCTAAATCTGAGGTAAATATTCTGCAGACGACACTTTCAAAGATATCACCTTATGTTTTCCTTATTCCTAAGGCTTCTGGTGTCTTGTGACAAAGTAGGGAAACACGGTGACCCAAAGCGTGACTTTCCCTGACAACTCGATTCTTTTCTACTGTTCCAGATGGCATACAAAAATCAGAGATTTGAGATATCTTCTGATAATCTTTAATGAAAATTGAAGCACATCTGCAATCTATTATTCTATATAAAATTACTTATAGATATTTCTCTATTTTAAAAAACCTAAAGGATATGGAAATAGAAAAAGAATTAAGGGTCAGTGGCCCCCAGCTCACTCCTGTGATTCTTCTTCCCAAGTGCCATTAGTGTCTCACATGTATTCCAAGACTTTCCAAACATTCTGTTCCTTTTTACACACATGCTTACAAGATGGATTTTCTATGACAAATGGACATAGTAGGGTTTTTCTTCCTTCAGATATACATCTAAAGAGCCTTCCATCCGTACAAATAGATCTCTTTCTTTATTCGTTTTTAACTGCTGTATAAGACGTCACTGTGTGGCTGAGCCAACATCTAACTTCGGCCAGACATGTAAGAGTTTTCAATACTACACACATACACACACACACAAAAAAAAAGTATTTTAAATTTCTTGAAAAAAAAACATCCCTATACAGTCTTCTTTGTGTGCATGAGCGTGTTTGTTTCTAAGACATAAACCCACCAATGAAAATACTCAGTTGAGGGCTTTAAGCACTTTAAATTTTTATAGAGTTTGCCAAATTACCATCCAAAATGGCTGTTCCAATTTACACTCCCACCAACTGCGTCTGAGAGTACCTGTTTCCCCACTGGATATTAGCAATCTTTTTGCATTCAATTTCAAAGAGTAATCAACAGGACTCCAGTTAACTCTGTGATGAAAGTGGCTCCCCAAGAAGCTTAAGAATGTATCATTAGACAAGGAAGAAAACAATTATTTGGTGTGACCTCACTCTGTGATTGGTATAATAATAATATTACAAGACCTCTTGATTGAACAGCTACTTACCCTAGACTTTAAAGACATTAACTACCTGCCTCACACTATTCTCAAGAGGTCAATAAGAGTCATTCCTCCCCATTCTGCAGATGCAAATTGTAAAGCGAGAAATATAAGCAAAATTTTCTTTCAGGCTGTGTATAAGAATAAGAGTAATAAGCTTATTCTTTGGAATGCCTGCTATATTTGTTTTATTTTCTTGGTGATGAGGTCACCTCTGAGAGCCAGAAACAAAACTTTAATCTGGGCATTTTTGCATCGAAAGCATATTTTATATTCACCTAAAATTATACACAGTACTCTGTATGTGTACACACACACACACACACACACACACACACACACACACACACACACGTATAACCACTTGCCACTTGGGCTGACAATGCTCCCCACATGAACCATAAATTAACAAAACCCCCAGGTCCACGCATGAGAAGCAACCTTTTGAATGGTTGATCAGGATTAGTAAAAGTGACTCCCCAAACAATATATACTAACAATGTAGCTCTTGATTGCCTCTCAGGGTTTGAGGGTGGGCACCTTTGGCTGAAGACACTGAATGGTTAGGACACAGAATTTGGATGTTTGAACTAGATCTAACTTGAAAGCCTCCTTCCTGAATATAGCTTCCATGGTTCCAGAAAATACTATGCAAGCTGCCTAGAAAGGGAAGCAACTAAATAGTCCTGTGTAGGTGCAAGATCTCTAGGCCATGACAATGACCAGCATAGCAAGATATGCATAAAGTTGTAATAAGTGGCACTCACAAGTCTGAGGCAAGCAAACGCTGTCTAATTGGACTGCAAGCCCACTCGATAGGAGGGAAATCATGCCTGGTACTGGAAACCTGGCTAGCTCCCCGGGCCTAGTGCAGTCATGGGCCTCAGAAAAAAAATCTACTATCACCATTTTTCTAGACCAACTTAATTCATTACTATATTCTAAATCTTTTCTTTATACCCACAGGTAAGAGTAACTACCACCTCATCAAAGAAACATTTATTTACAGAAAATGGAGATCATCAAAAAAAAAAAAAACCATAACTATGTATGTATCACAGCTACTGCATCTATAGCTAGGGGAATTTAGTAGAAGATGGGGAGGAAAGATTGTAAGAGCCAGAATACCAGGAAGTTTACTGTTAAACAGTCTTTCCTAGAAATAGCTACATAAATGAGACTGGAAGAACAGCTCTATCATAGTCATGCTATGGTAGAAGGGGGAAATCTGTGTGGAGTCCTGCCCCTAAGCAATGAACCACAGACAACTAATGACTTCTGAGACATGGCAAACTAGACTCTCCTTGGGATGAGCACCCTCGCTGATTATCTACTGCAGAGTGGGAAGCCTGGAAACCACCAACAAAATGCACCACCGACAAAGATGGACTACGCAGGTTATGTTTATATATTTTGTATATATTTATGCATACACACACACTAAACAAAGAAAAAGAGGCTATTAACTTGAAAGGGGGCAAAGGAGAAGTTTAAGGGAGGGTGGCTAGGAGGGACTAGAAAGGGAGGGAGGAAAGTGATGTAATATTATTTCAATTAAAAACGTATTTTAAAGACATTTTTATTGCCACTAAGAGATGGATGCTAGTTTGGAAATACTGTGAATTCTAAGCTAATGAAATGTCCATATATGTGGGGATATTTGTCTCCTCTGGTAAAAGCCACTGGTGTTATTTTCTTGTGTGACACTGCCAATCTAAAGGGAAATGAAGAGAAAAGGTGTCATCTGCAGCATTCAGTAGTTAACATCTCTCTATGGTCCCGGCTCATCATTCACAGCCTAGGGAACTTAAGCCTTGCACACAGGAGGCATCACAAACACTGGTAACTTCCTCAGAGCAACTTTCAGGCATTGCCTTGAGCTCACCTGCAGACACAGGTCCCAGGGGAAGCCAAGTACTCTTTCACATGTTTCTTATTCCCTTATAGAAAAGTCACAACCCAAACGTACCTGTTCACAGTCAATCTAAATGGAATCTCCAGAATGGTGACAACTAGCCCAAGCACAGTCAGAAAATCCCCTTCTCATCTGGGAGCAAACTACTCACATGCTTTGAGATGTATATTATATGATTTTGTGAGCTTTCCATTGCTTTTAATTTT
Organism: Peromyscus leucopus; assembly: GCF_004664715.2. Lineage (NCBI taxonomy): Eukaryota > Metazoa > Chordata > Mammalia > Rodentia > Cricetidae > Peromyscus > Peromyscus leucopus. Next base: position 91,506,543 of record NC_051066.1, on the reverse strand, counting down.
TGATCCATAGTCAGCCAATTGTAATGGCATCAATATGAATATAAAGCAATTAGAATGCAGATGATAACATGGCTGTCCAGACCACAGATGTATTTCTTTTGTCAACACAGTAAACTTAAGATAGTTTAGGAATAAATGTCAGGACCCTTATCCTTCTACAAAGCCTTTCTTCCTTCCTTCCTTCCTTTCTTTCCAGTTTTGGTACCTTGACTTGCAGCCAGGATCCTCCATCTACCCAGGCTCCATCAACATCCAGTATTCCCTGTCTAAAGCTTTGACACATTTGTCACAACAGCTAAGGTTGAAGAAGGGAGTTGAAACAATTTCACCAGGCTTGTTATGACTCCCGTGGTCCTTGTGTAGTCCTCTTAGCAGCCTTTGTTCCTATCCTTCCAATCAAACATGAGCACGAACTGCTTCCCCTTGCACAGTGTGAAGCAGGGAGGCTGGACTCTTTGAGGTCCTGTCCCAGTGCACAGATCATTAGAGCGGATGATATTGTTCTGTACATCAAACCCTTCATGCCAACTTCTAAATGAGAGCGATAGACTGAAGTGATGACAATGAGCTATCAGTGTCTCCTTTTAATGTCAATGCCCTTTCTAATGAAAATGGCCGCTTTAATAAATTTTACAGAGGACTTCAAGGCCTCTGGACCATGTGGAGAGGGACCTGGAATAGAGGTTAGAAGAGGAAGGTGACCAGATGATAAAGAATACACATGCGGTTTCCTGGGCATATGATCCTGCTGCTCTGTCTCCCACTAGGATCTATAGATCTGTGGTTCTTTAGAAGTCAAGAGATAGCTCCCACTGCTTTCCAAAGTCTAAATATCACAAATTGATAGGCCTGAGCCAAGATGGAGATCTCTGTGGTTTAACATGCTTATAAGAGACAAGCATAATGACAACTTGTATTTTCAGAGGGACTTTTCCTCAAAGCTCAAAGCATTTTCACAAATTTGATCTAATTATTTACCCACAACATTGATGGCACCTAGGAAGAAAGTAGGGGAAAGGACAGTGAATATTATGGGGTGAATATATTAATACTACTATGATGGCTTTGCCTGACAAATACACTTGGAATCTTTATAAGTTGCCTGTGTCAAGATGGCTGTGGGGATGAATCGTCTTGTTTTAATTTGTTGGGGAGTTGGGATATTTTTGCTTTTTTCTTTGATTTTTGTTTTGTTGTTGTTGTTTTGAGACAGGGTTTCACTATGTAGCCCCGACTGACCTGGAGCTCCCTGTGTAGACTAGGCTGGACTTGAACTCACAGAGTTCTGCTTATCTCTGCTCCTTGGTGCTTGGCACATTAAGTGTTTTTTAATACCTTAATGGTTGCTTTCCTCTTATGTTCAAGTAAAAGCTGATGTTGAGGACTCACATAAAAAATACAACTCCATTAAAAAAAAAAAAAAAGAAATACTGAACTTCCTCCAGTAACTCTTTCTCAGGGCCCTGCCTACCCAGTCTTCCTCTGCATTTTATTCTGTGATTACAAAATCTACAGAAATTGGCACTTTTAAAAAAAACTATTTGCTTCCCAAAGTGAGACCAGAGCTATGGATGCAGACTGTGAACCATGATCCCTGTTTGCATTACAAGCAGTCACAGAGAGGGCCTCAAAGCACCTTCGGAGGACCACTCTAATATGCACATGAAGAAATTGTTTCATTTTGTACATTCTCTACATTTTAGACTGAGGAAAGTTTTAATGACTAGCTGGTAAATTAATGTGTGCCAGCTATAAAATTATAACCCTGGTTGTCCCAGGTATCCAGAAAACAGAAGACTTTAATGATAGAATTTTTTGTTGTTGTTGTTATCTACTCAGAAACCATCTTTACAGACTCTAAAGGGGCCCAGTATTACCAGGGTACCCACCACAGCAGCAACAACAATAACAACAAACATTTTGATGCTTTTCAACTTTTGTGAAGCAGAACCCACTGCTGCTCCGCTTCTGAGGAGAGGAAGGCAGTCTCGGGAGCAGTAGCTGAATGTGTGTGTGCATTTAAGGAGATAGGAAGGGGAACTACGGTCCCACGGGTCTGCTCTGACTGAGCAGACAGTGCTTTTTAACGGCGGCAGCGAAGTGCCGTGACAGACTGGAGACAATCCCGAGCAACCCACGTCTCCTTTTGGTGCCAGAGGAAGATTTGTGGCCTAGAATGAAAGTAACAGGATAAAAATGTGTGAAATTCTGTTGAAAAACAATCCAAGTGCCCTCCTGTATTTTTCATTCTTATGTAATTGAGTCTTTAGCCGTATCTTACATATTCTCTCTACCATCTGTGACCGGTAGATATTCATTTTGGGGAAATTACATGGAAAACAATAAAGGTAAAGTGGCTTAAGGACTGGAGTTTTAATACTTCTACCAATGCTAAAAGATGCATCACTTGAAATCCTCTCTTGGGCTGGGGCTGGAGCTCAAATGGTAGAGTGTTTGCCTAACACACAGGAAGCTTCGCATTCTATCTATTGCCAGTACTACACAAAACCAGGTATGATGACGCCTGTCTGTTCCTGGGAGGTGGAGGATGGAAGATGTCAGGAGGACTCAAGGTCATCCCCCTAAACTACAAAGATAATTCAAGGCCAGCCTTGGTTACATGAAACCCTATTTCAAAAATAAATAAAATGTAATAATCACAGAAATTTTAAAACAAATTCTCTATTAATGTCAGAGCTTCACTCTTCTGTGATTTGGCAGTAAAACTGAGAATACCTTCTAATCCCTGAGCTTTGTTCTATCGTATGTGGCCATGCCTACACATGTCACTCATGGGCCAAAAGCACATTCAAAACAAAAGACTCCAAAGGAAGTAAGAGGAGCCCACGTAGAAAAGACAGCGTAAAGAAGAGCAAGGGAAGAAAAGGCTGAGAAGGAAGACGTAGAGATGAGCTTAGATCCGGCGCTTAACGCCACTGTTATGTCAAGGTATAAATTTGTAGTCACAAATCACCAACCAAATGTTCAAAAAGAGCAGTACCATTCTCTGCATAGGTATGAAAATCCCAGAAAGTCATGCAGTGGTATAAAAAAAACTAAAAATAAAATTTAAAAAATCTCTTGCAACACAACAATCTTTTACAAAACAAACAAACAAACAAAAAGACATTAGTAGTTCTCCCTACAGATAAAACTGATATTTTTTTCTGTGCTTGTTGAACAAATGTTATTTCTACTCTGGGCACCCAGGGGCCAAGGCATTAGAAACCACCCATTTGCCATGTTTCTCATCAAATCCTAAGGGCTTCGTTTTTCTAACATTTGATTGGTGGTTTTGGAAACATAAGCATCTCAGGACCATGGGAACATCACGTGATAGCAGGAACTTGCATACACTTACATGTCTGGCTAGCAAACTTCATAAGGGAGAAGATACGAACAACTTTGTCCATAATCCTCAGGTGGGTATGGTCACCCCTCATTGGCTAGGCAAGATCAGGACCTCTGACAGCGCCTGTTGCTAGGCCTTCAGGCAGACTCCAGGTGGGCTCATCTCTCGGCCTTGTAAGCCTTATCTTCCTTATATATTCATATTCGCAGAAGAATAGGTTGGTGATTAGCACTGGCATAGTGTACTGAAAGAAACAGACTTTATAAACACAGACAATTTCGAATTACAGCTAGCTGTGAACTTCCATAAAATTTCAACTAAAAGACAGGGAGATTTTAATCAGAATTAAATAATCATTTTTGTAGGACAACAGAAAAAAAGAAAGAGGTTTACAGAGAGGACTGAAGACAACAGAAAGGAATATCAGAATGGAAGGGGTTTCTTTATGCAAAAGTAAGATCTCACCTATGTGAAAAGAATCAGTGGTTGATAATGATACAGAGTACCTGTGAGTCAGATGCCTATGTTTGTGATTAGCTCTATGCCAAATAAAACCCAGCTCCCATCTCATAATGAAGCCTAGTCATTATTAAGCTTCTGATTTTCATTATAAAATCTCAAGTCAAGAACTTTATTCTAGTTTTCTTTCCCAGACATCTTAATTTACTCTTTCTCAGTTGTCCCATCAATGCCAGAAAGGGAAAATGCATTCACAATGCCTGGGGTTACTTTGTTTTGTCTCCCTGACATGATAGACACAGAGGAAATACCACCCAGATTCCCTTGAAGGTATGACTTTTCACAACAGTAGAATGTGGCCAGCAGCAGCCTTCAGGATGTATCTCGGTTCCAAGATCCACTTCTCCTGAGACCGTGTAGTTCTCAGGTAAGTCCATCTCTGGTGACTGGGGTGGATTCAATGATAAAGACCTAGGCTCTGTAACCTACATCAAAATAGAAAAAGAAATAAATGTTTCTGATTTATGCAATTGGATCCTTGGTATAAGGGAAAACTAGAACACTTTGGTTGGATGACAAACCATGAAATCTTACAGACATAATCTCAAAATGCAGTTTTTGTTTTTTCTTAAGGAACCTACAGAATATGCACACTGTTTGGTACCAGTTATATAGAGTAAAAAGGCAGAAGTAAACAATTTGTTGCTTAAGAATATTTGCATGCAACACTGAACAACGACAAAAAGGAATGACTGGCATTCATACTCAAGTGGCTGTTATTCCAAAGAATGGAAAAGATTTAGGGACAGGATGTTTTATAAGCAATACAAGAGACTGAAGGGTGCTTGTGGCAGTCGATTTCTTAGTATAGGTGTGTGCATTGATGTGAGATTGTATATCTTACACATAAAGTTAGAGAGAAAGAGAGATCATTGTTCCTGGTAATTAAGTCCTATAAAGTGACAGCTGACACTTTATTAGCTAAAGCAGCTAATATTCCTCAGGGATATAGGATGAAATTCTTGCAAGACTTCTATCACACATTTTCTTTTCTTTTTAAACTCTTCTCTCGTATATTACATCCCCAGAGCAACTTCCACTCCCTCCTCTCCTCCTAATCCTCCCTCACCCATCCACTCCTTGTAGTCGGATTTTTCTTTGGGCCACTAGCTCACAGATAATGATGAAGAGTTCCTATTACTCTGTGCCTCAATTATCTCCTCCTACTTTGTCTCTCTGCCCAGAAGTCCTGTCTATACCTCCTACCTAGCTATTGACTGTTCAGCTCTTTATTAAACCAACCACAGCAATATATCTTCACACAATGTACAAATATCCCACAACAACTCCTCCTCCATTTCCCTTCAGAAAAGGGCAGGCCTCCCAGGGATATCAGCCAAACATGGCATATCAAATTGCAATAAGAGTAGTCACCTTCGTCATATTAAGGCTACACAAGGCAACCTAGTAGGAGGAAAGGGGTCCCAAAAAGTAGACAAAAGAGTCAAAGAAAGCCCCAGTTCCAACTATTAGGGGTCCCATAGGAAGGCCAAGCTACACAACTGAAACATATATGCAGAGGACCTAGGTCAGACTCAGGCAGGATCCCTGGTTGTAGGTTCAGTTTCTGTGATTCCCTGTGAGTCACAGTTGATTGTGTAGGTTTTCTCGTGGTGTCCTTGACCCCTCTGACTCCTATAATAAATTCTTCCTCTTCCTCTTCTGCAGCATTCCTCATGTTCTGCCTATTGTTTGGCTGTGGGATTTTTCTTTACATCTGCTCCCATCAGTTGCTGGATGAAACCTCTCTGATGATGATTGTGCTAGGCTCCTGTCTACAAGCATAGCAGAATATCATTAGGAATCATGAAAAAAATAGGAAAAAAAAACCAAACAAACCTTTTTTTCAAGTCATGTTGATTCTACCCTAGGCCTCAATGCTGTCCAACCTCTGGGTCCTAGCCCTACAGGCAGGGTCAAGCATGGGCTACCTCTCATAGCACAGGTCTCAAGTTGGACCAATTACTGCTTGGCCACTCCCACAGTTTCTGTGACACCTTTACCACAACAGATATTGTAGGCAGGACAAATTCTAGGTCAAAGGTTTAGTGGCTCGGTTGGTGTCCCAATCCCTCTGACTGGAAGCCTTACCTGGTTGCAGGAGATGGCTGGTTCAGGTTCATACTCCCCACTCCCCTTACTAGGAATCTTAGCTAGGGCCACCCTCAAAGATTCCTTTAAGTTTCCATTGCACTGGGTTTCCATCTTTCTATTGGAATTCTCTCAGAAAATCGGGAATCAATCTACCTCAAGACCCAGCTATACCACTCCTGGGCATATACCTAAAGGATGCTCCATCCTACTACAGGGATGCTTATTCAATCGTGTTCATAGTAGCTTTACTCGTAATAGCCAGAAACCGGAAGCAACCTAGATGTCCCTCAACTGTAGAGTGGTTAACGGAAACGTGGTACATTTACACAATGGAGTATTACTCAGCTGTTAAAAAAATAACATCATGAAATTTGCAAGCAAATAGATGGAACTAGAAAAAAAACATCAATGCCTCCCAATTGCAGTTGTCTCTCCCATTACTTTCTCCCTGCATCTTCCTCGTACGTGATCCTTCCTGTTCCTACCCCAGCTTGCCCCCAGTCCACCTATTTTATTTTTCTATTTACCCTTCCCAGGGAGACCCATGCATCTCCCTCTTGAGCCCTCCCTGTTACTTAGCCTCTCTGGGTCTGTGGGTTGTAGCATGATTATCCTTTATTTTACAGCTAATATCCACATAAAAGTGAATACACACCATGTTTGTCTTTCTGTGTATGGGTTACCTCATTCAGGATGTTTTTTTTTTTTTCTAGTTCCATCCATTTGCCTGCAAATTTCATGATGTTATTTTTTAACAGCTGAGTAATACTCCATTGTGTAAATGTACCACATTTCCTTTAACCATTCTTCAGTTGAGGGACATCTAGGTTGTTTCCAGTTTTTGGCTATTACGAATGAAGCTACTATGAACACGGTTGAGTAAGTGTCCCTATAGTAGGATGGAGTATCCTTTAGGTAAATGCCCAGGAGTGGTATAGCTGGGTCTTGAGGTAGATCAATTCCCAATTTTCTGAGAAATTGCCATGCTGATTTCCAAAGAGGCCATACAAGTTTGCACTCCAACCAGCAATGAAGGAGTGTTCCCCTTGCTCCACATCCTCTCCAGCATGAGCTACTATTTGTGTTTTTTGTCTTAGCCATTCTGACAGGTGTAAGATGAAATGTTAGGGTCCTTTTGATTTGCACTTCCCTGACGGCTATGGATGTTGAACATTTCTTTAAGTGCTTCTCAGTCCTCTGAGATTCCTCTGTTGAGAATCTCTGTTCAGATCTGTACCCCATTGTTTTAATTGGACTATTTGGTTTTTCTATGTCTAGTTTCTTGAGTTCTTCATATATTTTGGAAATTAGCCCATTGTCACCAGATGGAGAATTGGTGGAAATCTTTTTCCATTTTGTTGGCTGCTGTTTTCTCCTACTGATAGTGTCCTTTGTCTTACAGAAGCTTTTTCAGTTTCAGGAGGTCCCATTTATTAATTGTTGAGCTTAGTGTCTGTGCTATTGGTGTTCTGTTCTGGAAGTTGTCTCCTGTGCCAATGTGTTCAAGGCTACTTCCCACTTTCTCTTCTCCCCACCCCCACTTCTTTTTTTATAGTAAGAAAAAATTTTTATTCATTTTACATACCAATCAAAGATCCCCCTCTTCCCTCCTCCTGCCCCTCCAACCTCCCCTTCCCAACCCACCCACTATTCCCTCCTACAAGAAGGTAAAGCTTCGCATGGTAAGATTCATTTAGTTGAGGCAGGTCCAAGCCCTTCCCCCAGCCTCAAGGCTGTGCGAGGTGTCTTGTCACAGGTAGTGGACTCCAAAAAGCCTGCTCATACACCACAGATGGATTCTGATCCTATTGCCAGGGGACCCCTTAAGCAGATCAAGCTATTCAGCTGTCTTAATATGCAGAGGGCCTAGTTCAGTCCTATGCAGGCTCCACAGCTGTTGATCTAAATTTCATGAGTTCCCACTAGTTTGGTTTGGTTGTCTCTGTAGGTTTCTCCATCATGAACTTGATGCCCTTGCTCAATAAAAAAATGGGCTACACAGCTAAACAGAGAATTCTCAACAGAAGAATCTCAAATGGCTGAAAGACAGTTAAGGAGTTGCTCAACATCCCTAGTCATCAGGGAAATGCAAATCAAAATGACTCTGAGATACCATCTTACACCTATCAGAATGGCTGATCAAAAACACTGAAGACAGCTTATCCTGGAGAGGATGTGGGGGGGGGAGGCACTTCTCCACAGCTGGTGGAAGTGCAAACTTATACAGCCACTTTGGAAATCAGTATGGTGGTTTCTCAGAAAATTGTGAATCAATCTTCCTCAAGACCCAGCTATACCACTCTTGGGCATATATCCAAGGAATGCTCAATCATACCACAAGGACACATGCTCAACTATGTTCACAGCAGCATTAGTAATAACCAGAACCTGAAAACAACCTGGATGCCCCTCAACTGAAGAATGGATTAAGAAAATGTGGTACATATACACAATGTAGTACTGCTCAGTAGTGAAAAACAATGACATCATGAAATTTTCAGGCAAATGGATGGAACTAGAAAATATCCTGAGTGAGGTAACCCAGACACAGAAAGACAAATATGGTATGTACTCACTCATAAGTGGATACTAGATGTAAAGCAAAGGATAACCAGACTACAACCCACAGCTCCAGAGAAGCTAGCTAACAAGGAGGACCCAAAGAGGGACGCATGGATCACCCTGGGAAGGGGAAATAGATGAGATCCCCATGAGTAAACTGGGGGTGAGGGGTGGGCAATGGAGGGTAGGTGATGGAGGATGAGAACATAAGGGAACAGAATGGTTGAGCTGGAACAGGAATGGAGTAGGGAAAGAAATGAAAGAGATACCATGATAGAGGGAGACATCATGGGGATAGGAGAAACCAGGTGCTGGGGAAGTCCTCAGGAATCCCCAAGGATGACCATAGATTAGACTACAAGCAATAGTGGAGAGATGCCTGAACTGATTCACCCCAGTAACCAGATAAGTGAATACCCTAACTGTTATCATAGAGCCTTTGTCCAATAACTGATGGAAGCAGATGCAGAGATCCACAACCAATCACCAGACAGAGCTCCAGGAGTCAAAGAGAGAGAAGATGGATTCAATAGCAAGGCCACTTTCTCTTCTGTCAGATTCAGTGAATCTGGTTTTATGTTGAGATCTTTGATCCACTTGGAGTTGCGTTTTGTGCAGGGTAAGAGATATGGATCTCTTTTCATTCTTCTACGTGTCTACATCTAGTTATGCCAGCACAAATGTTGATGCTTTCTTCTTTTCCACTGCATAATTTTGACTTCTTCATCAAAATTCAGGTGTCCATAGGTGTGCAAAGTTACATCTGGTGCTTCAATTCAATTTTGTTGACCAATCTGTCTATTTTTATGACAATACCATTTCATTTTTATTATTACACCTCTGTAGTAGAGCTTGAAATCAGGGATGACCCACCACACATTTCCATCAACCAATCTATACATCGTCTTACTTTGTAAATTGATGTAGAGAGGCATCACTGAATATATAGTTATGTCATTAATGTAATTAACATTTAATTTGTGAGTAGCAGTGTGACAATACATTCCTGCACAAACCATTTTTTAAACCACAATTCTTCATAATTCTTACCACAGAACTCTCATGCTTCTGAATATTAGACAGCACACCAGCATTTTTTTTCTAGCAGTTGTTTTAAATGAGAAAATCACCAAGATAAAAAAAAGTATACCCATGCAAAAGGCATGAAAACAAATAGATCAAGGGAAAAGGCAATTATTTAGTTATAAAAAAAGAAGGTGCAGTTTTACCTTGTTGAACATCAGCTGGTAGTACACATATCAGGTGACCTCAATTTTTCATTATTCTTCACATGTCTGCAAGTAACTAGGAAAGCACCACAAACATTAATTTTGAGGTTAGAAATAAGTCATAGTGTAGGCAAATATGCAAATACAGAATGTACAGGTAGTACACATTGACAATGTGCTTATACACATACATGCCTATTTGTCTATACAAAATATTTAACAGTATCTCAATCAGACAGGCAATAATGTATCTTTGACTGTGTGGTACAAAAGAATGATTAGGTCAGATGCATCTAGGCACATAATAAAAGACCTCAGCTGGGTGTGGTGGCACATACTTATTATCAAAGTACTCAAGAAGCTGAAACAGGAGGATTTCAAGTGTGTAGTCTGACTTTGCTATATATAACTAAATACATATTATATATAAGTATGTCTGTGTATTAACATATACATATCATATATACAAAAAAAATGAATCCCCAATCTCCTACCCTGTAAAACCTCCTCCCCAAGTATTTCACAGGCATTTCTAACAGTAAGCACAATGCTGTGTCTCAGCATTCCCTGTAAGCTTTAGTTATCCAGATGTGCTAACTCCATCACTCAAAGAGTTTTGCTCTGCTCTTGCTAATATGCACGCGTTATTAGTTCTAAAACATCCAGTGAAGCATCACTACATAGCATTAGAAAGCCAATGATAGTGCATTGCTCTGGAATCAACACAAAGCACCCCATTCACTGAGAACTGTTGGGTATGACACATACACAAAGGTGAGCATATCCTCCTCAGCCAGTCTAAACTTGGCTGATCTGATGGTTTCATACAAGAGCAGTTACAAGAGCTCTATTAAATGGAGGCATTGCCAAGAGCCTTTCGCACCTTATTGGGCTCAGCCTCAACCCAAAAAATTCAGTTTGGAATTGGCTTCATCTTTTCCATCTCTAAGACCCTGCCACCGCCAAACTCATGCTTCATCCTCAAGCACAGAGAAAGAGTGCGAGAAATAAGATGGGGCTTGTCTCCACCTTGCAACTGATTGCCTGTTAGAGTTCACTGGAAGAGTTTCAGTTCTCTAACCTATTGAAGAATATTGTAGGTGGAGTTTCTTTGAAAACTCAGAGTTTCAGTTCTATAACCTATTGAAGAATATTGTAGGTGGAGTTTCTTTGAAAACTCAGAGTTAAAGCCTTCTTTTGTTTAAACTACTAGATTTAATTGGTCATATGTTTCCCATTCTCTTTCTTCTCCGCTGAGTAAGTACTACAATTGGATGGATTTGAAAGGGGTCACAGAAGGCATATTTTTCTGGAGAGATGGACACTCTGATGATTGTCTCATCAAGGATGTTCACTTTTTGAATTGAAGTTGGAATGTGGACTCAAAGACCAAAGATCACTGCTGCAGTCTAGCATGGTGCCTCACACCTGGAACCTCAGCACTTGGAAGAGTGAGGCAAGAGGATTGTGAGTTCAAAGCTAGCCCTTAATTATGTAGTAAGATACTGTTTCAAAACCAAAGATAGATAAGGTGGAATAGAGCATGGAGCAGGGGAAAGGAGAGAAGGAGGAAGAAGAGGAGACAGCATGATGACTAGATCTAATTGCTAACAGAGAATCGGATCCAGTAGTATATCCAAGGGACATGAGTTCTTAAAACATTGAGTACTGCCAGGCGGTGGTGGTGGACGCCTTTAATCCCAGCACTTGGGAGGCAGAGGCAGGCGGATCTCTGTGAGTTCGAGGCCAGCCTGGTCTCCAAAGCGAGTTCCAGGAAAGGCGCAAAGCTACACAGAGAAACCCTGTCTCGAAAAACCAAAAAAAAAAAAAAAAAATTGAGTACTTACCTTATGCATAATAAGAACTTTCTATAAGCATGACTTAATTTTATACCTCCCTTCAAAACTGTAAGAACTGAATAAATGCAGTTAATCATCTCTTCTGAAGGCAATTATCATACCCCATGATATGTGTCTTTCTTCTGCCTAGGAGTCAATCACATTAATAAGCTTTTAATAAGAGTATATGCAAATCAGAGAATCACCTATCACGATAAATTTGAATGACTCTCAGTGCTGTTGGACTTTACCATAACTTCACTGAGTGTTCAGAAAGTGAATAAAAGTTGTGTGTAGAATTTAAAGACCACATTTTTTTTCTATGTGTTTTCTACATTAAATTCAGCTGTCTGATCATCTCCCAGTGAGTGGAACATAATTATTTAGATTTAATGGTAAAACAAAGACTGCTGTTTCTAAGTATCATCATAATCAATGATGATTTCAGTGTAAAATGCAATAATTCTTGTACTTATGATAATCTCTAAGCTTTCATTTTTCAGTGTCCCTTTAAATTCCATGTTTTCGTTATATCTCTGCTTTTGTGATCTTTCCAAATTGTTAAGTCTTAAGTGTCTGATAAACACAATTAAGCAGCATATATAATAATTAGAATTGTGTTGCAAAGGAAAGCAAATTACTTATTTTTTTCTTTACTAACACAAATAGCCTATTTCCTTGAATTATACATATCTAGTTTGTTTACCTTATATTTGATTGCAAACCTCCAGAACAAAATTTTAAACTCTAAGTTAGATATCCCCCGTAAATAAAACTTTTAATATCTTAATATCTGATAATGAGGTATGTAATTCTCAGGCCTTTGACAAAAACTTGATATGCAGCTATGAAAGTTCCACAGACTGTGAAGTATGGCAGGCTTTCTTTTGAACCTTCAACCAACTCCCAACTCATGACTCCGAGACTTATCACTAATCATGAATGCTCAGCCTCATCATGTTTGTCCTATGAACTCATAACTTAATTTAACCTGTTTCTCTTCATCACATTCTGCCTCAGAGCTTTTCACCTTTCTTTCATTCTGTATGTCCCACTTTTCCTGCTTTTTCCATGGCTGACTGGCTGGTGGCTGCCTTACTGGCTGGCCCCTGGTCGGTCTCTCTCTCTCTCTCTCTCTCTCTCTCTCTCTCTCTCTCTCTCTCTCTCTCTCTCTCTCTCTCTCCCTCATTCTCTCTTCTCTCTCTAGCCTAGATTCCTCCTACTGCTTTTCTCTGTGTCTGTCAGCCCTGCTTATTTTTCTACTGCCAACTAGTGGCCGTTTGGCTTTTTATTAAATCAATCAGGTGCCTTGGGCAGGCAAGGTAAAACAGCCACATGTATTTACATAATTAAACAACTGCAGCATAAACAAATATAACACATCTTTGTCTAGTTAAACAAATTCAACACAAACAAATGTAACACACCTTTACATAGTTAAAGTAACAGTGCACAACATAAACAAATGTAGCACATCTTTACATAAAGTAATAATCCACAACAGTGAAGATTAGAGCAAGTTAACATTACAGATATGATTCCACTTGTCTAGTATACTGTGTCTAACTGTTGGATGTTTCCACTTAAAATGTTGTCATTTCTGTATCCTCTTCCTTTTATCCCCACAACTTATCTTTTTCTTTTCAAAGGATATGTGGTTTAGTCTCCTCTGGCATCTCCCCCAAAGTATGATTTAAGGCTGCATTTGCTTGTGGATAAAGCTAACATAGATTCAAGTTCAACACACAATTCCCCAATTACTCTTAGTCTTAATGTCCACTATTACTTATTTATTAGCCTGTCAGGTGTACATAATTTTAAAAAATTCCTTAAATCTATTTTGGAGTAAGACATAAGAAAGACAAGCATTGATATTCAGCATTCTATTTATGACTCTAATAAACCTGGTCTGTCTTTCCTTTGATTGAGATGGAGATATTAATATCTATTCATCAGTTAATTGACTGACTCACTAGTCATTACCTGCTCTCAGTCAGACTGGTAATATAAAAAGCAGGACTCATACCTCTGTGAATAAAGTACTTGCAACTCTAAAGTGTAAACAGAACTCTCACAAATTGCACCTATATTTAAAATACAGGTATATGTGTGCACAGAAGATTAAGGATGAAATTACCCAGGGAAGTATTGGTATGAAGAAGAGTAATTCAGGAAAGGACTGGCTTAATTGATTTTCTCATTACTGTGACAAAATATAGAAGCAATTTATGAGATAGAGAATTTATTTTGGCTCTTGGTTTCAGTCCATCACAGTGGGGAAGCATGTTGCAGTTCACAGTTAGGAACTGTGAGAAAGGCTCCTCGCATCTTCATATATGAGAACAGATACAAAATAAACCCAGCTATAACTTGTGAGATCCTGTACCCAGTGACCCACCTCTGGCAGCCAGCTCTACAACTTATAAAAATAGCATCACTGGCTGTTGAACTTGTGATGATATTTCAGACTCCACCCATTAACAAGAAATATTCCTAAGGGTTGTATGGGAAAGGCTACAGCTATGCAGCATTCAGGAATGTAGAACAATCTCTGGAGAAGGATTTTACAGAGCAAGGGGTCTGCTTGTTAGTTAGTTGGTTTGTTTTGTTGTTTGAAGCGAAAGTGGGGGTCAATTCGATTATGACAGGTATTATCTGTTACAACTAGATTTTGAACTTTGTGTTTTAAAGAGAGCCATGAAAAGAATCAGAGGGCAATATGGTCAACGTGTCAGGTCTAAAGAGCAACTGTGGATATAGAGAAAAACATAAAGAGTTGTTGAAACTGTTGCAACAGCCCAGAAGACTAGAGATTTTGTCCTCTCAGCTTATGGGTGTGATGGGAATAGAAAGGTTGCTATTAACAAAATTGAAGTTCTCTCTGAAAGTGGAAAGGGAAACCAGATAACAGTCAATTTTTCCTTAGGAGTAAAGAGTCACTCCTCACTATTTGATGAATTTTCTGAGATTGGACACAGCATTGAAATGTGACTGATTGTCTCACTGGCACTAGACCAGTGCGTAACCTGGGGCCATGATACAAAATGATAATGAAAAATACTGGAAAGAATTTGTTCATTAATGTCCCCTGGAGACATTTGCACATGTTGAAAATGATTTCTGTGAGAAACAGCAGCTTGACCTGGACAGCGATGTGCTCACTCAAGTGTTTCTCAGAATGTGCCTGGGCCCTAAGATTGGCTGTGGCTTACATCCTCTGGATTTGTAAGACAAACTTACCAGCATCTAAGATTCATCTTTGTGAATGAAAGGCAAGAAGAGTCACCAATCCATGTTTGTGCTCAGGATCACAGATTGACTGGTACATGGAAGTTGTTAGTCTCAGAAGCCCAATTATAAGCCATGCCTATTGACAATAGGCAAAAGTGTCTGTCCTCTAGAGTCTTCAGTTCTCCATATATTAAACCACTATACTGAATATATGGTAGTCAGGGTATATAATCATCATGACTAAAACATAAAGAAAAAGTCAAAAAGTAACTTTCTCATTTTTATTGATCCAGGGCAATGGAATCAGCTGAGAAAATAGAATAACATTATATTGTCAGTGGTACACTTTCACACTAAATGTCGCACCAATTTCCCTATGGTTTACTTTTGCACAACTGCCTTAGGCAGTGCGTACATTACTTATAATAAGCCTGTGCCCTCTGGGCATGCATCTGAGAATTATGATCTCAGAAATTGTCTTACACAGTGTATAATGTAAACTAGCATTCAAATGCAGAATAGTAGCAAGCAGTACAACACCCTGTCTTTGAGGTGTGCCTTGTTTTCCTTGAGAGAAAGATCATGCTCAAGAAAGAATATTTATAGTTTTCTTGTTTGTTCCTTGTTTTGTTATGTAGTCCAGGCATGCCTCAAACTTAGTGTATAGCTGAGAGGGTAACCTTGAACTCCTGATCTCATTTCTACCTGCCAAGTACTGGTATTGTAGGCCAGCACCACTATACCCAGCTAGAGCTCCTTGTAAAATACATCAAAAATATTTACGAGTCCAAATTCAAGTTGGACAAGCCATGCATCACCTTGGTTCACAAATGTGTTGTTGATTGTTAGGTAGCTAAATTGAATGAGTAAAAATGTGAAAATAACTTGTTTCAGAGACTAGGTCTAGTTTAGGTCCATTTGGCCCAACCCAGTTTGGTTTTTTTTTTTTTTTTTTTTTTTTTTTTTTTTTTTTTTTTTTTTGCATAGATGTAGGAGAGAAAGATCCTAGAATCAAAAAGACCCTTTCCATGACAGCATCTCTGCAAATGGTAAACATACACAACAGCTCTATTTTAGGTACCCACTCCTTTTGACACAGAAGCATAGCATAGTAAGTCATAAGAACATTGTTCATTGCATGTGGTAAAGGTCCCAATTTAGGAATGACCTGAATTTTCTTCTACAGAGAAGTGCACTTCCATCTGTCTGAGATGACCCATGTGTTCAGCTCTGGGAAGATGCCAGTGATGTACTGTTACACAAATAAAAACAAGTTTCTCAAGGATATACACGTGATTTGAGATTTTGTTTAAAACATAGAAACTGTTGGGACTGGTTAACTGTGGTGGCTGATGTATTTGGTGTTTTGTTTCTTTCTTTATAAACTTCTATACTCTTGATTAGTCTTTTTTAGAAAAAAAAACAAAGTGTTATTCTTGTCATTTAAAAACAAGCAAAAGAGAGCTATCAAATTCATCATTCTGCCTCCAAGTACTATGTCACCTAAACAAAAATTCTCCCTAGTACCTTTGACATTGTTTGATTAATTTAGCTCTGGAATTTCAGCTAGCTCAAGCTAAAATTTCTGATGATACCCTAGGGACATGACCCCACATGACCAAGACTTTTCAAATGATTTGCCTAAATCTCTGTGAACTGAAACTATTGACTTTCGCATAGCCATGATGCCAGTCCAAGCCAAGGGAATGTAAAGGTCACCCTCAGGTGTGGTTGGCTTTTCCTTCCTACGTCTTCTTACTGCCTACATCCCATTTGTGTTATGAACAGATAAAGCAGGGAAGCAGAACAAGTCTCGATTTCTACAGGAGATGAGCAGGAAGCATTGGTAATTACAAACACATGATCAGAAATGGTTTTGAGTCCTTAGCATGAGTGTGTCATTTTTTAAATGAAATATTTCTCTGTGCATATCAATACACATATCAAATCTAAAAGAATTCCCTCAATTTCACACCCAACTAGTTTTGCTTAAACTGTTAACTAAAAAATAATAATAATAACCTCAGAAGAATAACAGAGAATAAGAGAGTAAGTCACGCCGCTGCCACACAAAAGTTAGATACACAAATGAAAAAATTCATTTCAAGTGAAAAATGTAAAAATTTGCAAAGTTTAAACATTATGGAGGTGTGAAGCTGTCATTTACTGTGTTTTGCATACTGTCAAATGAGAATCAAGGATGTATAAAACTTGTTTTTCCAAATCATACAAATCAGTATGTTTCAGAGGCAGGAGGTGAGTGAGAGTCCTTGTCTTCTGTCTGCCTGCTAACCCTCAGGTTTTCTTTGCTGGATTCCTACCTTTTGTTGTTGCTGTGTCTCTGTTGCTATTCTTAGAATACTCAGCTTCTCTTGAAAATACTGAAAGTAACCAAGAGGAAAGCAGAGTGCCTGCTGGCAGACAGACATAGCAAGCTGGAACCGGTGGACACTGTTAAGAGAGGTTGAGAATCGGAGCTTCAATACTATTAATCTTCCCTCTTTGCATTTTTATTTTTTTAAGAAATCTTTTTTATGGGAACGGCACATTAAGGTTTGTAGGTAAGTGCCAAATGCTGAGCGATTGCCAAATATCTCACAGATCCCAGTCTCCATGGCCCTTCATCCCTAAATAGCTGACCATGAACTGTCATGGAGTCTTGTCAATCTGGATATCTGCTGTGATGTATTTAAATAATCTCTCATCTGAGACTGTTACTTCAAGATTAAGAGTAACTTCCATTTCAGAAGTCAGAGGTCATCTCTGGAGCAGATACCTATATCTGTTTTTAGAGAGAATTTAATGTCAGGAAAAAAATCAAAATTCTAATTATTAAGCACCGGACTTCACAAGCCAGTGAATTGTTATTGATTGGCACCTTAGTGAGAAGCCTCATTTCACACTGGAAAACACTGTGAGAGCGTGGAATCACCAGGAATCAGAACAAGGAGTTTCTAGGAACTTACTGTCCACACCACTACCTTTGCTTTATAGACAAGAAAACTGAAATCCAGAATGTATCTGATTTAACTTTTTAGAGCCCCAAAAATAGTTTTTCATAAATATGTATTACAATAAGTGAAATCTTTTTATGTTTTCACAATTTTTTGGAAATTTAACTTTATCCTTAGAATTGGTTATACTAACAAAAACCCCACATGAGTTCCCAAAATCTTTCCATTCTGTCTTCAACATATCACTGTGCACCTAACTGGAACACTTTGAAAATTTAGGTCTACAGATGAAGGGTGTAAAGGCTATCAATGGTTGTTTAAATGACAGGCTTATGTGGCCATTAGTATAGGGGTTAGAGCAGAAGCATATTGTGGAAAGGAGCTGAACAAAGTCAAGACGAGCAGTGTCTGGGTCCCCAGAGGTCACACAACCACTCTGGGTGGAGAGATGTGTGTCAGTAGGAAGATTGTGGCCACAGAGATTACTGTTCAGGGGCTGACCAACCAAAACTGGAAAACCCTGTGAAGAAGGACGAAAGTGACCCAAAGAGCGGGAAATTGAAAAGTGGGGTGGGGTGGAGACCAATTAGATTTATAACCTGATGTAGAATCAGTTGTAAGAAATTTAACAGATGATACTCCAAGGCATTTATTTTTATACTGTTTATTTTTTTAAGGCAGAAGTTTATCAAAAACAATTATGCTTAATCTGAGTGTGGTACCCTAAGCATTATGTCCACATGATTAATATCCTCTGTTTTATTGTGTTGACAGGAAAAACTACTTTGACTGATCTATTTTTGATACACTGAGTTTAACAGTAGGTTAGAAACCTCAGCGTGTGCTTAACACTCACGAATTCACTCCACCCAAGAGGAAGCTAAAACTCAGGGCATAATACTGTGTCAATACCTTTGTAACTGGGACAAAATCATCCTGGGCAAACACAACTGCCACTTACAGTGCAAGACAAGCCCTCAATTAATTGAGTTAACAGTTTCATGTTTTCTTTTTATTTTTCTCTTAACCCAATGTTCATTTTCCATGCCCGTGATGAAGAGGAGCAGCTAAAAGCCAGGTACAAAACAAACTTCCGCTGGCAATATTTGCAGAGCTGCTTAGGGTAAGCAGTCCAGCTCACCGGCCTCTTAAATCATCATTTATTGGCTCCTGCCTTGGAGCACAGCTTTCTGTGCTGCCATGAATGATTCTTAATTTCCATCACATGCTATCAAGTATAGCCAGTTTGCTTTACCAATGAAAGAGCTGAGAACCATACTTCATCTAGCAGCTGGATATTATGGGATATAACATAGGAGAACAAGTTAGCTTGGCCTAAACACAGCTGTCACAGACCAGGCAAGATCACATCTGTAAACTGCCTTGGTCTGTGCTGTATCACTGTGAGTAGTCTTTGAGCCTAACAGGTCTATACTGGGAAGGTTTAAGGATGGTTCCTTTTCTGCCCTAAATGGCTTCCTTCCCCTCCTCCATACCAATATATACACCATTCATTCTGCTTATAACCCGTCTAGAGCAAATCATGCTCCCTGGGAGAGTAATAAATAATATTTATTTAAAGTAAATAAATTAAAATAAATAGAATCCCTTTACTACCTTTCTTCCAAACTAATAATTCAAATAAGGAACCAAAAGTGCAAAGGTGTTGAAAATGTTAGTGCTCAATTTTTGTGAGAGGCTGGAAAAGACTCAACTGCAGCAAAAGGAAGATGGGAATGACTACCAAATTGTGGTAATCATTGTAAATGGATCCTGTGGGTTTACTATGGCAATAATGGGTGTCATTTACAAAGATGGCTTCTTTAGACATGGTAGACATCCATTTACACTTTTATTTTAGAAATATTGGCCCTGAGAAGGCTGCCTAAATTCCTACTTCCCATAAAGAAGATAACAGTTGTTGCCAGTTGGTTAAGGTGCAGTAGAAGAGTGGAGGGGGGCCTCTTGCTTAAAACCTCTAACCTCAGAAGTTATTCAACTCATTTCACAAGTACTTTTAGTGCTGTTTTTCATAGGTAGAATGAGTCCCTTCCTACTACCAATGCTACACAGTCACAGATAGTTGTTATTGGCACTGTCCTATCAGAGCTAGGGCAAATCAAACATGAACATACATGGCAGGCATTGATAAGTAAAGCAGTAAATATGACTGAGTGGCCTGAGACACACTGAAAAAACACTGGATGTTGCAAGAGAACATGAATTATAACCTGCCAAGACCTTAGCCATGAAGGTGGTGGTGGTGGTGGTGGTGGTGGTGGTGTGGTGGTGGTGGTGGTGGTGTGGTGGTGGTGGTGTGTGTGGTGGTGGTGGTGGTGTGGTGATGGTGGTGGTGGTGTGGTGGTGGTGGTGTGTGGTGGTGGTGGTGGTGGTGGTGGTGTGGTGGTGATGGTGGTGGTGGTGGTGGTGGTGTACAAAAGCCTTCCACAGATACTTTGTTCATCAAATTCCCTTGCTTTTTTTTTTTTTTTTTTTTTTTTTTTTTTTTTTTTTAATCAAGTAATACTGGCAGGCTACTGCATAAGTGAAACATTCCATCCTGTAGGGAAGCTCCTTAAGCAGGAAGGTAAACAACTCAAAATAGTTTCAGGAGGTCCCTGAAACTAGCCACATTCACTAGGTCCTGCCCTGCCAGAGCAAAAAATAAACGTGAAGAGTCCCTCTCAGATTGAAAGAAGCTGAGCTGCAAAGAAGGCTCTCAGAGGAAAAAGCCTGCAAAGAAGTCTCTGAGACTAGCTTCCTGGAAGAAGCAAAAACAAACAGAACTGCCTGGGAGAGGTTTAGACCAGCTGAAGCACTTGAAAAAGTCACTCTCTCCAACCGGTTGAAGTACCTGCAGGCTGTGCTGTGTGTTCCAGGTTTCCAGCTTCATGAGTTGTCACCCTTGCTGGGGTGGGCTTTGGGGATGCAGCTGTCTTTGGGTCATCTCTGCTCCTGTAAGTAACCCCTCACCCACATTCTTGTAAGCAACCCAGTAAAATGCATTGGATCACCAAGTTGGACTTTGGTGTTATCTGTACTTTGGCCTGCAGTGGATTTCCTGTTTGGGGTAAGTGAAGAGATGTGTGGGTTGCATCTCCCCAGAAAAATTTTGTCACACAACACAGGGTTTGGGAATTTGTTTGATTTGGGTCACCAGGAGTTGATTTTCTGTCTTTATCACTGATTCTAACTGGAGTTTAGAAGAACTGGCATCTCATAGAAGTGCCATCTCATTTTCAAATCTGGTGGAATTATTTACTGAGTGAAGGCAGAGAGGGTTAAGTTACATGTTTGGTCAATAAGCCAAAATGAGAGACCTGAGTATCTTTCTGTTTTCTCATTTTTTAATTATCTCCTAATGTAACTTAATATTTTGATATTTGCATCATTTTTATACCTAGGACATAAAATCTGTTAATTCACTTATTTGTTGCTATTATTAAAGCAATTTCACTGCTATATATTGAGAGGAGCGAGCAGATGCCCTAA
Source organism: Peromyscus leucopus (assembly GCF_004664715.2). Taxonomy (NCBI): domain Eukaryota; kingdom Metazoa; phylum Chordata; class Mammalia; order Rodentia; family Cricetidae; genus Peromyscus; species Peromyscus leucopus. The sequence goes on along the minus strand of NC_051066.1, from coordinate 91,485,272 downwards.
TAGGCTTCTCTCAGAGATCAGGCCTCAATTCCAGTTTCCTGACACTGAATAAGCAGTTTCTGAAGGAGCCACGAACAAAGGACAATTAATCTCCAACAACCCCTGACAACGAGGATGAGGAGGCCTGGTAAATGCAGTAGGCCAGGCCAGGCCTGAGCCACAGTCAGCAGATAACCAAATAAGGACAAAGCCTGGGACTTGTCCAGGCCTGGACCAAAATGGAAAAGCTGTAGCCTTAACCAGCCCCTGCCAGCCCTAGCCAATTAGAACATACTACAATGATTGCCACCTACTTAAGCCAATTGTAGATAAAATGACCTAACTGCCTTAGGGCCTCCCTGTGGCTATGCTTAAAAGGGGCCTGTGAGCTCCTCTGGGGGCCATGGACATTTTGCCTTTGTGTCAAATGTTCTGCCTCAGTGTGCTGGAATCTTTCTCGAGATAAACACTCTTGTTGATTGCATACATGGATGGTGGTCTTTTATGGGACTTCTCTAGGACCCTAACATATATTTCTATATTAGAGAATCATTTGAAAATTAGGACAAAATGCAACTTTTATATTTTATTATGTATGAGCCTGACTTTTCTTTTAATGTGTCTTAATGTAAGTAATTGGTATAAAATAAACAGTTCTGCTGTGACATTTGTGAATATTTTGTGTGGTTTTACCATCTTTACCTTTCCACTTACACTTTCTTATTGCCCCTGCTCCTTTCCCCCTTAATCATTTCTAGAAGCCCCCACTGAACTTTCATGTAATTTCCCTCACCTCAAAAATTCCACATATTACAGAAAAACTTGTCTTTTGTCTTTCTGAGATGGGCTTATCTCACCCATTATGATCATCTCCACTTGCATCTGTTTTCCTACAAATGACAATATTTCATTCTTATTTGTGACTAACTAATAATCCTGTGTGTGTGTGTGTGTGTGTGTGTGTGTGTGTGTGTGTGTGTGTGTGTATACACCACACTCTATGTATTTGTCTGTTGGTGAGCACCTATACTGATTTCATAGCTTGGCTGTTGTAAAAACAAAAACATGGGATTGCAAGTATCTCTATCATAAGATCACTTTAATACTCTGGAAGTGGTAAAAGCAAGGTCTACAATTTTAATTGAGGTTTGATACCATGGACTGCCAAATTCTAAGAACTGATCATGTTAATATTTCCAAGTTCTAAAATTCACAGATCTAGAGCAACTGCTCCTTTATTATTTGGGATCCTCACCTTCACTCTTTTTTCCTGACAAAGTAGCAGACATAACCAACTACTGCACAGATGCTGAAGCTTTGCTGCCATCGTGGAAATCATCACTTTGAGGAAACCTGATGGGATGGAGCATTTCAGAAAGTTTCAAGTTGGGCAAGTGAAGGGGGCAGAATGGGCAGGATTCTTCCCACTGTGGACTCAAGATAAAAAAAATAAAGTGAGAGTAGAACCCATGCAACCCGGAACCTTCCTGTGCTGGTCAGTCTTACGTCAATTGGAGACAAACTAGAGTCATTGGAAAGAAAGGAACCTCAACTAAGAAAATACCTCAGGAAGATCAGAATGTCAGCAGGCCTATAGGACATTTTATTAATTAGTGATTTGTTGGGGCATATTATTTTAAGGTGTGTTACTTTTGTTTGTGTTGCATTTGTTTAACTCTGTGAAGCTGTGCCACTGTGCCTGTCTAAAACACCTGATGGTCTAATAAAGAGCTGAATGGCCAATGGTGAGGTGGGAGAAAGGATAGGCAGGGCTGGCAGGCAGAGAGAATTAACAGAAGGAGAAATCTGGGAAGAGAGAAGAAGAAGGAAGTAGCCAGAGAAGGAGGAGGACATCAGGGGTTAGCCACACAGCTACACAGCAAGCCACAGAGTAAGAAATAAAGATATACAGAAATAGAGAAAGGTAAAAGCCCACAGCAAAAGCTAGACCGGGTAATTTAAGTAAAGCTGGCTGGCAACAAGCCAAGCTAAGGCTGGACAGTTATAATTAAGAATAAGCCTCCATATATGATTTATCTGGGAGCTGGGTGGTGGGCCCTTCAAAAGAGCAAAACCAGTGATTGATGAGGGAAGATTCAGCCTATTGTGGGTAGTGCCATCCCTGGGCTGTGGTCCTGGGTTCTATAAGAAAGCAGGCTGAACAAGCCTTGAGGAGAAAGCTGGTAATCAGCACACCTATGTGGCCTCTGCATCAGCTCTTGCCTCCAGATTCCTGCCCTACTTGAGTTCCTGCCCTGACAGTCTTCCATGCTGAACAGTGATGTGGAAGTGGAAGTGAGCTGAACCAACCCTCTCTCCCTAACCTGCTTTGGTCATGGTGTTTCCCCACAGTGATAGTAACCTTCACAAAGACACTTTCTCGCACTAAAGTTGGACCATTGAAAAGCTGGAGGTCCGAGACAGCAGATCCCCTCTCTCTCGCCACCTTACTCAAGGCCATTTCCTTTGCAGTTCTCAAAGCCGAGACTCTGAGATTCTCAAGACACAGTCTTGAGCTGCTGGGTTGTTTTCTTTACTCTCAACTCTATCTCTCATTTCCAAACCCTCCATCAATATTCATCTGCAAAAAACATCCCAAAGATTGTCCCCGGTATGAAAAGGGCATTGAAGTAGCTTGTTATTTAACAAAAAGAAGGAGAGTTAAGCAAGCCCTGATGAAATCTAGAGAAAATCCAGTTCTTACCCTAGATACTGTGGACTGTGACATACATAGAGATTTTACACTCAGCTACCAAAGAGTTCATTTATCATCACTTCCATTTGCTCAAAAAAAAAAAAAAAAAAAAAAAGATGTGACTCCATTGCTACACATATTTTTCTAGTCTTTGCTTTCTCCAGTTTCAAACTGTCTTGCTTGGCATCCTGTTAACCAGTTCAGGAAATGGAGAACAAAGACCTGACAAGTTAAGCTTCTTCAGTTTCTTTAGAAATAAGTTGTCAGAACTCGCCATTATTCAGTTAGCCTCACCTGCCCAAACACCAACTTAAATAAACTAACAGTACCTACAACAAAAGGCATTTCAAACACAAGTGTTTAATAAGCCCCCAAAATGACAGAGAATTAGGCACATGGCTGCTTAGGCTGACCAAATACTCACATGTTATTGTAAGCCTTTTATTTAGCTTTCAGTGTACATACCTGGGTGTTAGGGTGGGACAGGTGAGCCGGGGAGTGGGATGTGGGAGGGGGGGAGAATCTTACACTCCTAAGGTAGATTGTGTTGCTAACATGGGGTGCTTATATTTGCTATTCTTTCTCAGCCTAGGAATATGCATGAAAAAAAATTAAATGCCAGAAATTCTTTGGCTATCAGGTACTCCAGAAGAAATATAAATTACTGTCTGTCATAAAGTTGTGGAGAATGAATTAAAGTCATTAATGCTAACACATTATTCACAAAACGTAACACTAGAAACTCAATCAATAGAACACAATAAATCAACTACCATTCAGTCTGGGGAGCCACCAATGGGTGCCTGGCTCTCTTTAAAGGGACTTGGGATAAGACAGCAGAACAGGATAGTTCAACACATTTTTCACATTTTTCAGTAAAAATAGATAATATGTCTAATTTCAGGCTCTGAACAGAATGTGTTTTAATGCAATTTCCTTGAAAATTGCTGTTTCTTGTGCACCTCTGAATATATACTCAGCATGAATTGATTACCACTGGTTCCCTGTCTTATATTTTAGTCACTGCAAGAAAAAAAGGAAAGAAACCTATCCTCTTTGTCTTCATACCAGAAAGGGGAAGGTAATGCCTATGCCGTTAGCATGGTGTCTAGCCCTGGAACTGATATGATAGAGGAAGTTACTCTGTAAAACCAGGTTACAGAATGCTGTGATGTCTTATCGATAGTACCTCTGAGGTCTGCGATAACATTGGCTGTTTCTTTTGTTTTTCCCACTAACATTTTCAGTTCAGCATCGCTGAAAAATTTTCCATTATCTTTCTCTTCTTTATGTGTCCCATGTATTTCCCTTCCAGAGAGTCTCATTGAATTAACTGAAGAATAAAGCTATATGATATAGTCTTATTATAAGCAGAAGAAAATGAAGATGATCTAATGAGATAAATCACTGAGGTTAATAGCTTTTTTAAAATCAATATTCCTTCAAAGGAAAAGGCTAAATGGCTTAGTGGATGAGACGCTAGCCCCTCACCTCTGAGACCATAGTTCAAGTCTAAACTGCGAAACCGTAAGCGACATGTTTACCGGATGGAGATCAGTCTCTAGTGGACAAAATTCTGCACTGCATGAGCTGGAGATCTTGGCAGCTCTGCCCTGCACCCTCAGTCCAGTCAGTGGGGCTGAAGTATATCTTGCCCCCCAGCCCTTCCTGTCTCTTTGGCAACAGCCCAGGTGGAGGCTCACATCACTGTCTAGAAGCCATGACTGTTTTCCAAAGAGCCTCAAATAGACTGGGGCTGTGAAGTCACCGGAGGCTGATGCTCCCCAGTCCTGACCTCTCAGCTGTCACTGGAATAGCCTGACCTCCCACACCTGTAAACTGCATGACACCTTTTCCTGTCAATTAACAGAGCAGGACACAAAAAATTGATGACTTGGCTCTTTCAGACTAGCTAAGAACTCACTAGAGGATGGTCACTAATACAGTAGGCAAAATTCAGTAACTAAATTCAACTACATCTATAGAAATTGAAAAGGAATAAGCACACCTGTGTCCATTCCCATATATCGATGTATCGGAACGTGTATATGGTTATGTTTTAGCAGGTGGACTCAGACCATCTATTTAGCTACATGGGTAAATCTCACTGCTGTTTATTTAAAAAGCTTCTGTGCATTCATCCCTTAGTAATGTGCTTGTCAGCTTTCTTCATCAATCATATAGTACATTGTTTTGAATCTCCAAAAAGGGATACAAACTGTGCAGAACATGCATGTGGCACAAGTAGCTGATATTTAAGCACTTTGCAATAAGTTCAATTTTATGCATAAAATAATCTAAGTGCAATGTCCAACTGAAATCAGCACTTTAGTACCCTGTTTTATGATAGACTACTCTTAGCCTACACATTGTGTAATAAACCACATAGAAGTAGAAGCCGTGTATATTCGAACATCAGACATTAAAGTGTGTGAGAAAAGTTAAGCATAGCGTCAAACCAAGATATTGATGCATCCCCTGGACTTCCATATTCCTCCAAACTGATTTATTAATGATTGTTATGTACCTACCTCTAATTCAAAATACCTGCAAATCCCTTTGTTATGATTAAAGCACTCCCTACCTCAACCCCAGGCTGATAGATGGCTCTGTAATTTCTGGGGAAATATACTAAAGGTCACAAGTTAATATATCCTTGGGTACTTTCTCTTACCATCTTTGCCTACCCAAATGGCATGAATACTGTGTTGTATTATTCCCGTACCTTTGTAATGTCTGTTCAGAATGAAATTAGAGAATACATTTGCAAGAGAGCATGTATATGTACACACAGCAAATCACATATATTCTATATAGTCTATTACTAAAATTATACAATTGCCTTTTGAGAAATTTTATACAAAAAAATCTTTCCTTAATAATCTATGAATATCACTGTCTGACTCAAGTATTATTATGCCTTTTAAAATTAAACTATCCACAAAACATGCATTTACTTTCTGCTATACAAAATGCTAATAATGCTTTTAGAATGGTCTTTAAAAAGTCTAATTATATCATTTAAAAACTGAAAGACCAAAGGGCAAGCTAAATTCTCCTAACATAAATCAGACTTTTTTTATTTCAATGACTTTAAAAACCTCAAATGCAGTAATTTTAATAGCAATGAAAGAATGAATAAGTCATAACTCCGCCTGATCACATAACTGTCTATAACTGTTATTAAATGCTCCAAAATAAGTGAACTCATTATGTTTCTGCACTGCTTTTAGCTAATCTAAGATTCGGCTCACTTAATCATAGAGAAGACTTCAGTGCAGTTTTAGACACTCAGCAAGGTCACTTCAATGTCTTTTCTCTGTTCTATACTGATCGTTTCAGAACAGCATTCTGACCTGCAACCGATGCTATCTCATGCGAGCTTGGATACTGAACCCCCACAAAGCTGCATTTCAGACAGACATTTGCAGAGCTTGCATACCATAGTCTTCTCTACTGCAGACAAAGCCTGATTCCCGTTTCATTGAAGGAGATGCCAATCAAAGATTTTAAATGCTATGTGCCCAGTGAAACAACCTCTTGAATGAAACCTATGGAGTACGCCTATAGAAATCATAATTCTCAAAACACATCATCCATCCACAAACACGTTATTAAGGGCTAATTGGCCTCACAGGTATGGTGACTAAGGGCTGGTTTATTCTATGCTGTTTGGCAGACCGTATGGAAACTTGATGTGCAGAATTTACCCAGCGGGGCATTTCCTTTGGTCACAGCCTTCCATGCAGGGATAGAGCTATAAGAACATGGTCTCTATCTTGGTCTCCGCCTGTCCTGTGACAGAGAAACAAGGTTAATTTCAAATGTGCAGCATATCCTACACATTTGTTAAACCACAAGTGCATAAGAACAGATCTTAGCATCATTTCCAGTACCATGAGAAAGGGCGTCCTGCTAGTAAACAAAGTGGGAAGAGAACCCAAGAAAGGGAGCATCCTGAGTGAAGACCACAGAAGAAGACCACTGCAAGCCAATAAGGAATCAAGAAAGGACTCAGGAGACACAAAAAGGAAAAGAGACAGGGCCCAACATGAAGCAGAAGAGAAGGAGGAAGATGAGGAAAGGTTGAAAGGTAATTATTAAAATCCAAACAAGGGTTAGGAATGCTCATTGTGAAGCACTTGCCTAGCATGTAAGACATCCTAGGTTAAATCCCTACTATTGTTCCCCCACCCCAAAGGAAACCATTGACTTGGGGTTTCATTGACAATACTTTCTAGACTATATAGATAGCTCAGTAGATAAGGTACTTGCCACGAAAGCCTGAGGACCTGAATTTGGAGCCCCAGAACCCACAAAAGGCCAGATGTGGTAGCATACATCTATAATCTCATCCTATAAAAAGATGAGGGGCAGAGAAAGCAGAATCTCTGGAAGTTCTTGTGCCAGCCAACATGGTGTATAGCAGTGAACAACAGACCCTGACTTGGACAAGGTGCTAGGCAAAGGCCCAGTGCCCAAGATTGTCCCCCCACCTCCATACACACTGTGGTGCACATGAGCCCACACTCACAAACATACATGCATATACATTAGACACATCTACACCAACAGGAATCTTTCAGAAGGATACGTATCTTATGGAAAAATAAACACATTTTAGGATCTTGTGTAATTTCCTTGAGTATCCAATGAAGAGTAAAATGCTTTCATTCTTGTGTGTGATGCTGGTTGCTGGGGAGCTTGTTCACTTTTCAAGAGTTGGTCTGTGAGGCATGACTTTTGTGCTACACATATATACATCCACTCCTTTATTAAGAGAGCATGCAAGGTTCCACTCACGTGACCAGGCCTGACAAACTTGAATGACTACACCCAGACCCAAAAACTAGGAACTAAATTACATTCCTGAACATTACTTGTGATATGTTCAGTATTCCTTATGTTTCTTCTGAAAAATGACACAGCATGGTGGCAGAAATGCTAAGAGAAAAGGCACATGAGGTAGAAAGCACACACATGGTATAACTGCCATTCAAACACTTCAAAGTCGGGTGTGGAAAGTCTGCTAATGGGATCAGCTTGGTATTTTTGATGATGTTATTTGTATTCATGGAGATTTAGATTGGACCTTAACTGTAAGATTGTGCCTTGGGAAAATCAAAATCTATTTGGTACATGTGTAAATACTTAGTAATACATTACAATTCCAGCAAGCAACCACTGGAAGCAAATAATGAGCCATGCTAGCTGTTAGGTTACAACAAAGTAAGACCTTGTTCTGGTTACTGAGAAATATAGACAATAACTGAAGTCAGAAATTCTATTCATTACACTCACAACTTTAGTCATCAATATTGATTAGAACCAGGAGATGATAAAGCCTGCGTAGGTGGTAGTACTGTGTACCTTCTCTGTTTGTAGTTGGGACATATCAACTTCTCAAAACATGAATGTGTTCACCAGCCAATGAATGTGTCCACAGAGTTCAGATTCTGGGCCTTGTATCACAGTTTCACTGTGTAGGCCTGGCTGATTAAATCATTGACTGGATGACTGAACTTTAGCTCCAGCTCCTTCCCCTGCAAAGAAAGTGGAATATCTAACTGCTATCAAGATACCCAAAGCCCCAATCCTCTATCATAGGAAAAGTCTCTAGCATGCCCAAGCCTTCATATCGAGCCATCTAGTGGACAATAACTCATTTCACTTGCGTCAGCCATCAAGTGTAATCCAACAGGGCTGTGAGCAAGAAAGACACTGATATTACTCAGAAAATTCCAAGGACTTGGAATATCCCTTCTGGAAATCAGGGACATAGTCCAGTCAGAAGTATTAATCAACACTTGATTTGTTTATTTGTAATGATTTTGTAAAGTGTCTACTTGGGAAGAGTGCTGGTAGTCACTAAGGGAAACTCCAGATATATTTTGCATGGCCTGTGCTTGCTAAGAACTCAAAATCTAATTCAGAGGGTAAATTATATGCAACTGGTATGCAGTGCAGTACTATCCTCCAAGGCAAACTGCCACCATCTTCAGGAGTTCAGCTGGACCTGCTTGCAGCTTGTTAACTATTGACCTTCCTTCACAGAAGGAGTGGATGGAAATGGTCATGAGCCCCTCACCTGAATGTTCAGCTACTCTGCCCAGGCATTTACATGGAATTCTGCTCTAATTGTACATGGCCTCGGGGTCTTGAGGAGAGGCTAAAGTACATTGACTGAGGATGAAGGAAGGGGGCCCTATCTGTGCAGCCGTTAGGGAGTCGTTGCCCATGCTAAGTGCCAGCTATCCAGTATGGCTGATGTAAAGTCATACATGTTCTTGTCAATAACCCCTCACCCATTGCTCTGTAAGCAAGCCTTAAAAACTCATTAGTTCCCCAGAGTTAACTCTAATGGACCCCTACTTTGACTTATCATGGAGACTTTGTGATGAGGTTTATAGATGTTGTCTAGTACCCCCAACACACACACACACACACACACACACACACACACACACACAGAGAGAGAGAGAGAGAGAGAGGGAGAGAGAGAGAGAGAGAGAGAGAGAGAGAGAGAGAGAGAGAGAGAGAGAGAGAGAATTCTTATAAAACAGTAAGTAACAAGAAAGTTATAAAGACAGTTTGGATCTTTTTTTCTCTATACTTGGCCAGTATTTATTTATGAAATAACTTTAAGTAAATCATAAGCATCAGTCAGGAGGATAATCACAAAAGCTCCTCAAGTTTCTGGCATAAAGTTTCCAGATATAAGTATAACTTTGCCAAACTGGAACTTACACAACAGCCAGGCCTGACAACCTGTTAATGGGGGAATGTCTTTCTCTATGCTTCGAATATGTGTTGCTCTGACTGGTTGATAAATAAAACCATTTGGTCTATGGCAAGGCAGCTTAGAGTCAGGCGGGAAATTCAAAGAAAGAGATGGGAAGAAGGCAGGGAGAGATGCCAGCAAGCCACCCAAGGAGCAACATGTAATGGGGCACAGGTAAACACACGTAACATGTGGTGATACATAGATTAATAGTTATGGGTTAATTTAGGATATAAAAAGCTTGAGCCATGGCCATGCAGTTATAATTACTATAAGCCTCCCTGTGTTTACTTGGGGGATGCGAGTGGGAGAGATTTGTCCTAACCTACTGCTGGCAGGCCAAGACACAGGAAAACATCCAACTACAACCTGGGATATGTTTTAAAGTCTCCACAGATGCTTAGTCTGCCCTCTTTTAATCCCACTATTACCTTTCCATGCTCATAGCCTTCCATTATCCTTTTCACTTCAATGGCCCTACAGTCTCTTTGTCACCCTGGCTTGTATTGGATTCAGTTTAATCCACAAATATTTATTGAAAATCTACTCCATATAACAATACTATGTTTTTGCATTAAATATTTTCTCCACTGAAAATCATCCTCTCTGGAGGTTGCTAAAAAGTTAGTAGTTAAAGCTGTAATCTTAATGCTAGTCAGCAATACAGATTTGATGTACAGTCAGTGCTAAACTAGCTATACCTTCAAAGATGGGTCTTCAGTGACTTATACCTGGCTTTGGCACAGTTCTGTAGAGCCGGAGCAGCTTCGTGAGTTGTTCTCTTCATCAAAGTTTAGGAAGCATATAAGGTCCTAGAAGAGATGTTAAATAGTTTGGCCCAGCATTTCCCAAACTCATATATATGTGCCTCCTCTATTGGCAAACACCTCACTAAGGTACCTTGAGAAAAGCTTTTTTAAGGAAAAAACTTGTTTTTGTTGAAATTCATTTTACCCTTCTGTCAAATGCTTGAAGATAGCAAAGCTGGAAATTTCTGTTCCATATTAACATGGTGTAAAGTCATATAGCAGTGGCTCAGTCAATAACATGTTCACTGGGCAAGCATGAAGACCTGGGTTCTGACCCCCAACACTCATACAAAAATCTGGATGTGGTAGCACACATCAGTGGTCCCAGTACAGGGAGGCAGAAATAAGAGGATTCCAGAGTTCCCTGAGCACCCAGCCTAATCATCCAATTATGCCAAGTTCAGTGAGAGACCCTGCCTCAAAAATATGGTGGAGAGAAATGAGGAAGACACTCAATGTCATCCTCTGGCCTCCACAAACATAAGTATAACTATACAAATAAGCACACAGCAACATGTGCATGCACACTGCATATATATACAATATCACACAAAAAACTAATAATATGTCCATTTAGCAAAATAATAGTATGGGTTTCATCTAGTGGAGTGATACTTAAATCCAATCAGCAAGAGGTTGCCTCCTCATATGACATTCATGCCACTATAACACCACTGGGCATGTCTTGCCAAGCCAGTCATTATTGTAGCTCACTGGGTGTACCATTAAGTAAGACTGATTATTACTCTTCAGTTATCCATTACTATGTATTGCACCTTCCAAAATTACACCCATATACACCTCTTAATCCTCATCAGAGCCGCTTTTATTTGTAATAGATGGTGATTAACACAGAGACCCACAACTGGTTCAGGATACAATGAATAAGAAAGGGCAGACTACTCAGTCCTGATTGGAACATCTATGTGCTGCATTCCCCCATTTCAAGGCTCATGGATCACTGGGGAAGAAGGGGCGGAAAGGGTGTAAGATTCAGAGGTGGTGTATGACAAGGAAAACAGTGACTTTTGGACACGCCAGAGCAGCTGCACATGTGAACTCACAGTGATTGTGACAACATGCACAAAAGCTGTGCAAGCTCAAGCCAGAGCAATTCTCAGCATGGCGAGGGGAGTTAGGCATAGCCCAATCCTAGTCTAGGAACTGTTGGCAATTGATAGCTGCTGGGAGAGGAGGATCTTCTTTCTATTAGAGCATAGCCCCTGATATGTTGACCATGCTCCAGTGGAAGACCACACATCCAAGAACGTTAGGGTGGCACAAATTGAACATTAAAACACACACACACACACACACACACACACACATATACACAATTGGGTAGCTAGGGAAAGATGATAGATCTGGGAAGACTTGAGGTATGAAAATAATCAAACCACATGCAAAATTCTCAAAAGAACCAATTATACATATATATTTAATAATTTATACATATATATTTTTTAATTTAATAAAAAATTAAATATATATTTAATTTTTTAAACAAAAATATAATAAATTGCCAGGTGGCAGTGGCACACGCCTTTAACCTCAGAACTGGGGGGCAGAGCCAGGCAGATCTCTGTGAGTTCGAAGCCAGCCTGGTCTACAGAACGAGATCCAGGATAGGCACCAAAACTACACAGAGAAACCCTGCCTCAAAAACAAAGCAAAACAAACAAAAAAACATAATAAATCAAAACAAAGACCAGGAAATGTTGCTGTTATTAGTCCTTGGGAGGAAAATCTAAATATGATCAATTAGTTATTAGACTACTGTCCCTTAGCAATCACTTTGCTACATCTATCAGGACAGTCTTATCTGTGAAGGATTATTATCAGTTTCCATGACAAACTGTAATAATCATTCTGTAAGCTATGAAATATACAGGTGCACACACACACACACACAAAGGGTATATATCATGCCCAAATTACTCCTGCATGTGATCCCATCTTCTGCTCACATTTAATTAGAGCCACAGCTGGGAATGTTCCAGATGTGTTTGTACACCAGTAGAAGCACAGCCAACCCCAGATACCCACTCCACTTATCAGGACTCACACACCACTCTGCTGCTGTGTGTGGGGTCCTCTTTTTCCTGGTGGTCAGTTGGCCTGTTTGCTAGGAACTGTAGGAATTCTGGTCAGCCCAAAAAGTACTTAAGTGGTCATTTTAAGGCTTTGCCTAAACAGGTGTAGACCTGAACAGTTGATATTTTTAAATCCCCCCTGACTACCATTTTAAATGATTACAAAAAATGATCTTGTGCTTGGCGGTGCCTTTAATCCCAGAACTGGGGAGGCAAAACCAGCCAGATTTCTGTGAGTTTGAGGCCAGCCTGGTCTACAGAGTGAGATTCAGGACAGGCTCCAAAACTACACAGAGAAACCCTGTCTCAGAAAAAAAAGGGGGGGGGAAGATCTTGTATTTATTTTCTAAGAATAATAACTCAAATTTTTGCACTATTAAATGATACATAATTTTCCATATTTCATAACAGTGTTTCCATATTCTGATTAAGCAAATAGTGCATCTATGATATGGTTTCCTTTGCATTGACAAAGCCCTCAACGTGGCTACAGATTCTCACTAGAAACCATCATTAAACAGGCAGGAAGTTTCCATATGAAAATCTCTATACGTCCTTGGAGATTATTCAGAGATAATCATAACCTGTCCCTTTGGGGGAGGTATTTCTGAGTAGTCCATGGCAACCCTCAGCTTTCATAAAACACCAGTACCAAAGGTTTCATAGTTATCTCTTCCCAGCATCTACTCTTCACTGACCTCCTATCTCCCTACCTCAGTAGACTAAGCCCCTTGAAATAAGGGTCTCTCACATTTGCTGCAGAAAGCATGTCCAGGTAGTAGATGAACTTAACCTAAAGTTTCTGATGACTGACAAGATGGAATTTCCTCCAGTAGCAATCGGTTTTATGACATGAGCCTCTAGGGTGATGGTATCAGTGTGAAGGTCAGCTTAACTATAGAATTTATTAGTTTAAAAGATGCCTTGGAGAGCAGTGAAATACACTCCTGGGTGTGTCTTTGAAAGAGCTTCCAGATACCATTAGGTCATGAGGGCTCTGAATTAATGCAAGGTTTCATTGAAGGATTTGAATTTGTAATAGATTATTAGAAGGAGGTAGGATGGCCTTCTGATTATGGGACAAGGTCACTAGGGTCATTGCCCTGGAAGCTGGTTCTTGCTTTTACCTCCTCTTGTATTTCTCCATTCTCTCTGTTTCCTGTCCTCCATGATGTTCTCATTCATACCAAAGCTAAAACATAGGGCCAAGCTAAGCAGGGACTGGAGCCTCAGAAACCATGAGCTGAAATAAAGACTCCTTTCTCAGGTATGTGGTCATAGTGACACAAAGCCCTGAGGAATACAGAAAGTGGGTACCATAGAAGTACATGTGTGTCTGGTGAGAACTCAGATGATCAGAATACCAATGTAATTATAAACAATAACAGCTGTACAATGAGGCTTCCGATGCAAACAGGAAATCATTAACGTATGGAAGAAAACTTGTCCACATTTTGACCATCTCCTGAAACTTTCTGGTTAGATGTGGTTTATAAAATGTGATGGACTAATTAATTTGGTGGAGGAAGTTTTAAAAGAGCATAGCATTCTAGTTGTGGCATGGTTATTGTTGGCTGATTTTAGATATATTTACAGTGAGAATTGGAAATAAAAAGCAAAACAAAGAGATTTGGAAAAAATATGCAGACTGGTCAGAAAATGAGAAATTTAAGGTTGTGAATAAGGAGTGTAGTTGTTAAAGAAATTGGAAGTCTTAGAAAGAAGCTAGGTAGCCAGTCCTACCTTTAATCCCAGTAGTTAAGAACCCGAGGCAGGAAGACTGGGAGTTGATGGCCAACCTGAACTATATAGCAATATCCTATTTCAAAAGAAGTGAATGAATAAACCAGAAGACAAGTATTTCACACTGGAACAACAAGAAAGATGCCTTGAGGACATCTTAGGAATTGGCCAGAGCACAGGCATCATATTCTCTGGCTATAAAATTATAAACAGTTCTTGTGTTTCCCTGGAGAAGATAGAGGCACTGGGTTACATTGCTCACAAGGAAATGCCTGTGGGGTGCTTTCACAGACTCAGCCACCCAGGCACTTGGAGACTGCTGCAGCCATGGTCCAATGGGACTCATCCACTATTACAGCTGCAGGCATACAAACTGCAAGAATTACAGGGTCCTGGAGGCTTTGGGTGAGATCCTAAAGGAAAGCCTGTGAGACAACGTGTAGCAGTCAGATCCCCTACAGGCAGGCCCTGAGAGGATGATGTGTGAAGCTTTAAAGAGACCTAAAACCAAAGCTGCATTGTATATCCAGGGATGTTGCAGGAGCCCAGAACATAGGACACCTGTGAAGGATAGTTGTGGGTGACAGGGTGGAGCCAGCCTATTGGTGAAATTATTAAGGCCACTCCACGTAGTTAAAAGGGAGGTTTATTTTATGGGGTAACTCACAAATGAAGGGATAGACTACAGGGTCTGGGGAAGACGTAGTGCAGTCCGGCGGTGTTCTCTGGAGAACTCTGTTCGGACTACCTCTAGCATCCAGGGTCCGGGAATCAAGAGAGAGGGGCGCATCTGAATCTTGGGTCTTCAGGGCCCTCTCTTGGCCCTGCCTTGTAGGCGTGACAGTTATCGAAGCCTCAATGGGGGTTGAAACTTCCAGATCAAAGCTGGAATGGCTACCCACTACATCTCCCCCTTTTGTCTAAATAAGAAGCTTTGAACTTAATACAAGACTATATACAAAGGAATGGTTATCAAATATTTCCCAGGAGTAATGAGGGATAATGACCTAGATAAGTTGGGACTACAATGCGAACAATATCAAGCAAGAAACACATACTAAAATCCAGAGAAGTCTAGAGTGTAGGTAAATGGTATGTTATAAAGATCATTATCTATCCTAAAGAACCTGAATCTAATACCTAATATGTTCTATCTAAGATTTATATATATAAAGTTTTAACTATAACTGCTAGTCTTTAGTCCCATCAAAGACCTGAGAAGGAATATAATGGTACCTGAGAAATGGAAGATGGATGCAAGCAACTTTTGGGAATCTTGCAAGAGTAGACAGAGACAGTTGGCAGCCTGGACAGTCACCTAATGTTTCTCAGCATTGTTGGTACATTCAAATTGGCTGCAGGCCTAGAGTGTCTGACAGACCATTTTCAGA
Source organism: Peromyscus leucopus (assembly GCF_004664715.2). Taxonomy (NCBI): domain Eukaryota; kingdom Metazoa; phylum Chordata; class Mammalia; order Rodentia; family Cricetidae; genus Peromyscus; species Peromyscus leucopus. Next base: position 91,469,781 of record NC_051066.1, on the reverse strand, counting down.
AGCATGAATTCTGAAAGACCATCTTACCCTGTCTTGGCAGAGTTCAGAAGTCATTTTCCTTGTGTCCCGCTTGTCCAGAAAGGACAGCATTTGTACTGTCAGCAGTTGAGCAGTTCTTTGCCCAGTAGGCCATTTTGTGCCAAGAAGACAAACTTCCAAATGGAAATGTCTTAGAAGCCCAACAATCTCTCAGAATCAAATTGGTGCTGCCAGGAGCAATTGTGTCTCACGTCAACAGAATTCTTAGCTATTTAAATGCCATATTCTCTAGGTCTATGAAGTGTTTGAAGATTACCTGTCCATCTGACCTATGTATCTGTAAATCTGAATAACCTAACTAACGTAACTATAGAAATGACAAACATAGGTGACTATAAATCTATAAGTCTTATCTACCGAAATAACCTAAGGACTAAGGCTTCATGTAAACAAGGTAAACAGTCTATAAGCAAATGTATGGTAAAGGATGATGACTTCAAAATTGTGGCAAGATATTATAACAGAGGTAGGAATATATAGTGCAATATACAATATGACAATAATCTTAAATATATATCAATATACAGAATATCCTAAACAGAAGTAGAACATACATAAAGTATGACAGAGTATGACAGATATAAATTTACATTTGCATCAATATATAAATATTTCAAATAAGAGTAGATATATATGTACATTATAACAAATATAGTTCTGTATTTGTATCAATATACAAATTATCTTAAACAGGAATATAAAAATAGTTTATATTTGTATCAACATATAAGAATCCATAACAGTGCAAATTACAGTGCAAATTATCTCAGGCTGCTATTTTACTAAATTTGTTTACTAGTATATACAATAGTCTACCATAATATCTTATACCTATCCATGGCTACCCACTACACCAGTCCTGGACAGAAGATCTGTGGGTTGGAAGTGGTGAAGCTATAGACACGGGGCTGCTGAAGCCCACTAGAGTTCATGCCAGGGCACTGTGTGTACCGGATGGCAAACACAGACCCGCAGGACGCAGTGTTTTTCTGTTGAGTTTTGCACTCAGGTAGGATATGCTGAAGAGGCTGAGAGATGAGGATCCCCAGTTCAAACCCATTTTCAAGAGGATTCGACTGTCATTTTACGGCCCAGAGTGTCTGCACCTGTTTAGAATTACTATAAGGCTTTATAGTTTTGTCTCCAGAATTGGCCTGGGCCAATTACTGCTCTTCAGAATGGGAATATTACTCTTTGTCATTGTTTGTTGAGAGTATAGAATTTGCTTTTCATTTAACAGTGACTCTCCTAAGTTAAGAGTTTTCAGTAAGTGTCAGAAGAAAGTTTGAATTTGGAATTCTGAACAGTGTTTAGAACTACAGATTATGTGGGCTCATAAACTGAATACATTATTCTTTATGACACAGACATGTATCTTTTAGGAACTTGTGAATGGAAATGCTATGTTAAGGAAATGTCTTTGGGGTGTCAGTTGGAAAGGGGTGGATTTATGGTGATTAATTCATGATGATTAGTTCTGACATCATTAATTAATCACCATAAAACAGGAAATGGGATTAGTCAAAATCATTTGGTAAGTTTTTTCTCCAAACTGTATCCCATCCACCTCTGTCTATCCCATCCTCATACCATGAGAATCAGGAGGCAGAAAGAGGCTTGCAGAGGTTCATGGGACTAAGCTATCCACAAAGCATGATCTCATTGGCTGACTAGTGTCCAGGAAGCACTTCTCCCATCTGCCCTGAAGCTGCACATGGACATCTCCATAAGGATGTGTAGAAAAGCATCCTCTGACCCCTTTTCTCTCTGAGTCACATCTGTCTACTTCTCCATAGTGATTCTGGAGGTGTGGTCCCTGAAACGGCAGCACTTGTGTCACTGAGGAATATACAGAAATAGGAATTCCTCAGCTCTACTTTAGAACAATGGAGTCAAAAGGATGTAGACACCCACATATGTCCTCGGGTTCTGATACACTCGAGCAAAATTCTCTCCTGCTCATTTCCATCCACCTGAAACAACTGCTCCTCGAGCTTGATCCTCTAAATCATGTCATGGAAATGCACTGTCAATTCCACATGGAGGGTTTGCTTTAATCGACTCTTACAGCTGCTCCAATAAAAAGTACAAACGTGTTGCCATGAAGAGTACCCCTCAAAATGAAAGTGACCCTAAACTGAGCCCATCTGCCCCTGCTACCACCCCTAGGATAAACACACAGGCTGTTATTAGCCACACAGGTTTCCCTGTCACCATAGCGCCATGCACGGCATGCAAACAGTACATCTGTGTATTCAAAACAGAAGCTCCCGCTGCTAAAGACACCAGTGATGTGAATTCACATAGCAAGCGGTTTGTTCAAAAACATATGCTGGGCTTAAAATAATTGATCTCGGTAAAAATATTAAGGTGCTCACTGAAAGCATTTGAGGACAGAATGATATTAATACCATCTGTGCAGTAGCCATCCTGAATGAATCAGCAACACACTTTTTTTTATTGTTTTTTAAACCCTATAATGGATGCTTTTGAACACTGTAATTTCCATAAAAATCTCTTGAAATTTACCCACCATATTTTAAATACATTAATTCATTATGTATTGAATTATGTTCCCCCTCCTTGTTCCTTGCAGGGAGTAAAACCATGAATTATGTTTTTTCAGATCATTTTCATCTTTTTGAAGTGCATTGTTGGGGTATATATGTTTTTCTAAATATACTACCATTACTGATATGTTTCATTTTTTTCCTTAATATTCTACTTAAATATTGTTTATCTTTGAAATGACATACAACGTTTCTATTTGCCAAAGTATTTTTGAGCCCAAATCATCACAGATCAAACAGATTAAATTCTGATTGCATTTCCTGTGACTGTTGCGAATTATTATGAGGCTTTGCAGTTTTGCTCTTACAAAACTGTTAAAAATAATAAGCCTTAATATAGATTTGATCTCTTCTCTCTAACATATTGCAGGATTTTGCAGAGCAGGCACTAAATAAGGGACAATAATTATAGAGTGTTGAGATGAATATGGAAATATTTTTCAAATATTTATTACATTTATTTTTGTATGCATACATGTTTGTGGGTGTGTGGAAATCAGAGGACAACTTGCATGAGTCCATTTATTTTTTTTCACCATGTGGGTCCCAGGGATCGAACTCAGGTCCTCAGGTTTAGTAGCAAATGCCTTTACCTTCTGAATCATCATCCTATTGGCCTTGAATATAAACTATTGAGGGAAGAGAAATGGCTGAATTTTTTTTTTTGGCTTTTGTTTGTTTGTTTGTGGGGTTTTTTTTTTTTCTTTTGAGGCAGGGTTTCCCTGTGTAGTTTTGGTGCCTATCCTGGATCTTGCTCTGCAGACCAGGCAGGCCTTGAACTCACAGAGATCCTCCAGGCTCTGCCTCCTGAGTGCTGGGATTAAAGGTGTGTGCCACCACTTCCTGGCAAAATAGGTGAAATTAATAGATAGTATTGGAAGGCAAGCGTTGGTGCCCATGGTGGAGCAATAGAGGTAGGGGATGGAGTGAACACTGGGGTGGAGATGATCAGCTAAGAGCACTCAGGCAGAGATGACAGCTCTGCAAGAAGACAATGCAAGCCTTGCACATGACTGCAGCAATGAGCTGCAGGTGCAGCAAGCAATACAGAAGAGAGCTCTTGCTCAAGCTGCTCAAGTTCCACAGAGGCCAGAATACGCAGTAACTAAAGAGTGGCCGAATCAAAGAGGGAATGCAGAGTATCATCAATGCTTAGCCTTGGTTTTGAGTGCCTGGGAGGCATTGGGGCAGGCAATGGAGAACACTGTGGAGGGACTAGAGGATCATGGCTCAGATTCTGCTCCTAAGCACATAATAGCATTGAGTAAAGATTGAAGGAATATCTAGTGTTTCGATAAACCTGAGTGATCTGATCTAATCATTTCTGGTCATTTTCAGTTAACCTGGGCTTCTATCACTTCTTCTGCAGCTTGGCACTTTAACCCTGTGAATAACTTTTAACATAATCATAAATGGAAATGAAATCACCTGCGTATAGCAGACATTCAACAAACTGCAGTTAGCACATTTTTTTAAGATGCAAAGAGATTCTGATAGAAGAAAGGAATGTTCTAAATATTTTGATTAATGAGTTATGTCTGAGGCTGGGGAGATGGCTTAGTCAGTAAAGTGCTTACCATGCAAGCATGAAGGCCTGAGTTCGGATCCCCAGCACCCACATAAAGCCGGAGCAGTAGCGCATGTCTATAATCCAAGCACTGGGACAGGGCGAGAGGACTAAAGGGAGGGAGACAGATCCATAGGCTTGCTTGCCTGACAGTCTAGCCAAATCAGTTAGCTCCAGCTTCAGTGAGAGAACTTGTCTCACAAAACAAGGTACAGAAAGATACAAAGGCACCTAACGTCAAACTCTCATTTCACACATATGTGCATCCACATACCTATGTGTATGAACACAGGAACACTTACATACAAAGACCAAAATTAAATAAAGCATTCCTACAGAAATAAAAGGTCATAGAAATCTCCAAAAGGCTATAACTAAGTTCCCTGGGCCTTCTGCAATATGATAAAACTGCACTTCATTAATTGGAAAAAACAAAGACCTCAGAAAAATCAAGATTTTGATTTTAGCTTCTGAAAAAAACAGTCTACCTGTTTGGAAAATATATCAAATACTGAGGGCAATCGAGTGGCCTTTCACTAGAAGAATGATTAAATATATTATGTAATTGACACCATGTGGTAGTTTGAATGCAAAGCAGATACAGTGAACATATAGAAGTGGAGTGAGTGTAGCATTGATTATACAAAAAAATGTAAAAATCATTCTACATGCACCTAAAGAGATGTTTTGAGAAAACTCTCATGATATATTACCATTGATAAAATGTGTGTGAAATCTACATACATGTGTGCATGTACATATATGTGTTGAAATAAAGAAGCAAGCAAATAAATAAATTCCAAATGAGAAATAATGCAGGAAAACTAATACATAGCTAGAGAATGACTTTGACCTTTCACCTTCCATACTTTACTGCTTTAATACTTCCAGCTAAAATGTATTTACAATATAAAACAACATTCTCAAAATTTTTAAGTATATCTTTAAAAAAAAGAAAGTCTATGTCCACTGGAGTTGGGAATCTTAGTCCACTGAAATCATACAAATAAAAACAATATTTGTACTTTTTCTTCACCACATACTATATGCAAGGCCATCATGCTATTTTACATGCATAATTTCATTTGTTCCTCACAATGAAGTCATGACCCATATATGCTATCCATTCCTCTCTATACATGGCTGATGACTGGTGGGGCACTCGATAACCTGCCCATATTCACATGGTAATCCTTGAATTCTTCAGATTCTCCTCTTCCCAAAAGGTAGTATTTACCCATGACCTAACCGTTCTCAAACATAATGGAAGTAAATCTAACTGTACAGGATTCATGAAAGTGCTAATCCAGAGCTGTGCCCAAGCCTGTAGGCGAATCTGCACCTGGTTGGTGGCCATGGTTTGTTTTAAACATGTAATAGACGACCTGAAATTCTATTATCATGGAAAACTGGAACGCTACTGATGGTAAGACTTACACACCAGAGAAATAAATTTAAATATTCAGATATTGATGAGGCAAGATCCTGTTTAAAACTGATGATTAACATCAAACACAGCTTATAATAATGTGCAGTTTATGATACAATTCAAGAAATTTTAGCAGCCAAGTGCAATCTTGGTTTTAACTTGACTATTTGTCATATAGAATCAATCGTTCTGTCTTTTTTATCTGTGACAGGTCTTAAGGGTATTTTACTGAATTTGAACAAATAAAATATCTTCCATGTGCTCATTGATTCGGCTTGTTCTTTTTGAATAAGATGGTGGCCCAGCATGCTTTTCAAAGGGGCTCATCGCCTGTATTTTAAGCTATTGCCATGCAGTGTGGCGGAGATAGAGGGAAAATGTCTCGGATGCAAAGGAAAGTTAACATTTACATCTGAAAACTGTCTCCTTGCCATGTTGCTTGACAAGTGATGTGGATAATTTTATCCCCTAGTGAGGTTTACAATCTGCAGAACTAGTACTCATGTTGATCTCATCAGAACCAAGTGAAAAAGAGGAGACATTACCTAAATATCATGCCTCAGACAGAGATAATCCATATGGCAAATGAGTTCCACTTTGTATCAGAGATTCTTTTTCATTCTGGGGGTCTCTCTATGGGAACTTGATGGGCTCCTTGGATTCTCACTATAGGTAGACTTCCAGTCTGCTTTCTAGTTACATAAAATGGGTTATATCATTATTTTAGTCATGCTTTGTTGGCTAGCAGGGGGTGGGTAGGCAGTAATATGTCATGCATCATGTTAAGTATGAAATGCGTTTCATAAGTATGTGTCTCTGCTTAAAGAAATAAATTTGCCCAAATCTTACTACTCAAAAACTGATTTCATGCATACCCACAGTATCACATTTAACATTGAGTCTACCCTATAAAAATTATCTAGAAGGTCTATGGAAACAGTGCTGTTTAGTGTAACTTTTATTCTTGGGTCACACAGCTCTTCTGGCCAACACCCTGAACTACAAATCAAAACAGAGAGCACGTAGCTCTGAACCATTGCGTCCTTCATTTCATGAAGCACCTAATCTGATTGTAATATGATACAGTTGACCTAATTTTGATTCATGTTCCTCTTAATTGGTAGACACAAAACATTTCTGTATCTATTTTTCACCAATGAGTGAAATACCTTTGAACTTGTGTGTGTGTGTGTGTGTGTGTGTGTGTGTGTGTGTGTGTGTGTGTGTGTGAATGTTCATGTGCATGCACACTCATACTTATTTTCAGGTAAATACATCAGCCATATTCACTTTACCTAGGTAAGTGTCACCAATAGTAGCCTCTCAGATGCATTTGTTCTTTTGTCTTGATTACTTATATTTTTAAATATTAAGTCATAGACAGATATTATTTCATCCTTGATGGGCTCATACTAGTATTTTGTCCAACATAATATCTTTGCTGATTATTTGTTAATTTCATATAATGCACCTTGATCACACTAACTTCCCAGTCCTCCCAGTTACTGCCCACCCTTGACACCTCTCCCCTCCCCGCAAAAAAACAAGTCCAATTTGTGTAGCCCATATACTCACTGGAGCATAGTCACATTGCCAGTGGCCAGTACCTTAAAGAAAACTGAGTCCTTCTCTGACCCTCACCCCAACCAGAAGCCATCAATCATGGAGAGTTGCACTTCAGCATCCTTAGCACAATTTTTTAAAGTTCTCTTCAATGGGCTTCCTGTTGAGCCTGTTTCTTTTTTGAGGAAAAAGGGTGTCACAGAAGCCTTCTATGTCTCTCATTCTCAACTGTGAGTCTGCAGTCATTGATACCACTGTAATAGAAACTTCCTTGTCCTGTACAGACAGCAGGAGCATGGATTGTGTACTTCCACATGGCCTCTGGCATCAGCACCTGCTATGGACCTCAGCATGGTCTCCAATGGCAGTATAGTCCACGGACATCAACACAACCCTCGGCTACAGCTCAGGTCTAGGACACCATCATAGCCCTCAGTGACAGTGTAAGCCACAGACGTCAGCTTGGGATATGAGTCAGCCCCTCTCTTTAGCCAGTAGAGAGATATAAAATCAAATGGAGGTGGCTAGTCACCTAATGCAGTGCTTCTAAAACCTGTGAAGAACAAAGCAGAGAGTTTCTTAGGGCATGTAAACTGCATCTATGCTGACAGTCTTCCCATGATACTATTAAACACTTCGTTGTGATCTAAGGTTTGAGTTTAAACTATCACATGACCAGTGGCTTTCATATTGGACAGTACATACAGGAACAATTTTGTCATTTGTAGAAAGTGGCATTTGGGAAATTTCAGTTCAGTAGAATTAGCACACGGCCCCAGAATCTATATTTTCAGAAACTGAAAATTAGGAATTTTCAGTTGAGGAATTACCTAGACCATATAGGCCTATGTGCACATCTATGGGGAATCATGTTAATTGGTGTGGATGGACCCAGCCCACTGTGGGCAGCACAATCCCTAGCCAAGTGGTCTTGGGCTGTATAAGAAAGATAACTAAGTGTGAGCCCTTAAGTGAGTGAACCAGGAAGCAGTGTTCCTCCATGGTTTTGCCTTCCAGTTACTGTCCTAACATTCCTTGATGAACTGTGATCTGGAAGTAGAAGCCAGACAAATATTGTCTTCCCCCAAATAGCTTTGGGCCAGAGTATTTTACCTAGGTAACGGAGGAAGTTGGAGATGATATTGAGCTATTTTTTTCATAGTCAATAAATATCAAAATAAGAACTATCAAAGGATCTGCAGTATTAATAACTTATCTAGACATTCCATGGTGTCTTCTTTCCCATGTTTCCTCTTTACCTAGCTGAGCAAACAGACAGATATAGGTGATTAGGACAAATAGTTTCCAAGATTTGCTGTCTCTAATACAGACAGGAATTCTTGAAAGTGTTTGTCAATGCCTAATGTTAAATACCTATAAAGAGAGTTAAGCATTGGTATATCCACAATGTATTTCTCATAACACATACAAATGTAGAGCTCCAGAATCACTCTTTATCTTCTGAGTTAATAGGTAAATTGTCCATCTAGCCCAGTATGGATAGTGCAGGGTAGATGTCCAAAGTGGACAAGTGAGTGGATAAATGAGTTCACTATATGGGGTATAGATCCCTGGTTATCAACCAAAATATATTACCCAGAATCACCTGTGGGTTTATTTTTGTCATGTGTTTGGCTGTTTAAAACATAATCAAGTAGCTCTGAGATTATCGTTCATCTTAAAGAGAGGAAGGACATGAGAGATGAGGTAGAATTGGCAAATGTACACTGTGTTCTGAAACATATTCCTAGTCAGTATGATACAGCCCATCCTCGGTGCTTGTCACTCTCGGGAAACACACTTGTAAACAATAACTAAACAAGTATGCTTGGCAGTAATGACCATAGCAATAATACTGTCTATATCACACTTACAATAATGTCCCACATTTATAGACTTGTCAAAAGATCACATCTATACCTTAATATACACTCATAATACCCCAACGATGTGGCAAATAGGATGAGCAGACAGAGTAGATCATGTTCAGGGTTTGTGGGATTTCATAAACATGGGGAAATTGAAAAAACGCATTATTCCATAAACTTATCTAAAGAGAAAGCATGTGGATATGACCATAGTGCAATTATAGTATTTTCACTACTTGTACCTTTATTTAAAAAAATATTTTCTGGTTGTCATTATTTTTTTCTTCCAACAACCTTAAATTGGAGGTTGAGAAGTAAACCCCACTTTACATTTTGCCACGTGCTAAATGGAAATGCAGATATCATACAACTGATTTTCCTGAATTAGAGTAGCAAGTAATGTTTTCCAGCTAAAACCTAAGATGCATACATTAGCCAGCTCTCTGGACTTTAATTTTCTAAATAAAAGTTAATCTAAAATGGGAATAACGATATTCTTGCCTACTCATCCTCAAACATTATTGAGATCAACAAGTAAGGCAAAGATACATAAACATCTTTATCCTATTTGAATTCAACCATATGGGCTCAGACAGTCAAGAGATAGTGAACAACTTACGTGTGCTGGTGTTTTCACTACTGTATCCTAAGATGACTCTGAGTTACATCTTTCTGAAGGGAAGCTCATTAGTATCTACTGCAGTGCTTCTTGCCCATGGGGTTTGGTAAGTGGTTGGGATTCATTGTGATTGGCCTCGCTGCCTGACTTTGGTACCAACTATTGTGTAGGTCCAAACTTGACAATTTCTGGTACACTTTACTCTTAAGGATCTTCACATGACATTGTCGTTGCTTTTCCTGATCTATTTTTCAATCCTAAGATTCTCTAAGCCCGTCCTCACATATTGACAGGCAAATGCAACTTTGCAGAGTTTTCACTCAATCCTGAGGGTTGGCGGACCTATACAAGCCCTGATCAAAGATCCTTTCATTTAAAAGAGCCTACCCTGAGTTATGTCCACAGCTCAAGCTCTATCCATGATGCATTTGGAGTTGTCAGCTGTAATTCCAAGGATAACAGCAAGGGACTGCCTAAGTAATTCTTCTCAATCAAGGCATTTCTTGTCGTCTCCCAAGTAAAGCACCGATGTCACCGGTGATCTTTTCCAAAGCGACGCGTGCATCAATCTCTGGTGTTTGTGCTCTACCAGGCAGATGACAACACAGCTTTGTTTCCTTTTTTCCCCTCTAATGTCAAAGCATAAACTATCTTTTAATTCTGACACATTTATCCATTCAAAAGACAGTATGAAAAACAGTTAGGGATCACTTACCATCTATCACCTTGGACTCTTCGGGCCAAAATGCAGTTGCTCTTTCATTTGTAAGCCAGGCAAACAAGAGTGATCCCAGATGGACAGAGAAAAAAACAAAAAGGCAAACAAAAGCTTTTTCAACAGTGAAAGCTGATATTCTGTGCTGCCTTAGGTGAAGCTGGCAGCCTTCCTACATATGGACAAAGAAACTCAAGTGAAATAAAGTTAGTACCAGAAGCCATGTAATACAGCCTAAGCTCGGCTCGTGTACATCTCTATGTATAGACAAAATTTCTAGCACACACAAAACTGACAAAATTTCTAGCACACATGCATCCAGAGTGCAGGTATGTGAGTGAGTCCTGTCCATGAGAAGCTATACATGCAACCATACCTGCTTCATCTCTCTGCTTTTTTTTTTTTTCAAATTTGCGGTGACTGGAGCTGGAGAAACAGATGTGTAGTTAATCTCATTTGCCCCTTTCCCAGAAGACCCAAGTTCAGTTTTCAATACTCTTGTCAGTGACTCCCGAGCTTCCTGTAACACCAATATCAAAGGATCAGACATCCTCTCCTGTCCTGTGCAGGTATATGTGGCATACACGCACACACACACACACACACACACACACACACACACACCTAGTGGGCAACAAGTTCACATCCCAATGCTGAGAAGTGAATTGAGTATACCACTTAGAGGTTCATGCAATGGTGCACAGAATCTATAATAAAGTCTATAATAAAGTCATCTACTTTAAGTGACTACCTCATGGCTACTACTTGATCTGACAGTGTTTGGATGCTCTTTGGCAGTCAACCACACTTTCAGAGTAACAGGGATCCTCAGCCTTTTTGCAGAGCAAACAGTTCATTAATGTGGAAGCCAACTGAAGCTACAATATGGGTGACTCTTGACTACATCTGTAGCAAGCGCCTGGTGAAATCACAGTTAATTCTCTCCCCCTGAAATACAGAGTTGTCAGAAGTCGCTCTTTAATCATTGCTCTTTCTCTATTTTATATGAATACCACTGGATTGTGCAATACTATTTTAAAAAACATTTAGAAGGAAAACTCATCACCGGTTGCACATTAATTTTTTATAAATGTCATTCTACATTTATACCGGCGAAGGCAGCAATCTATGCAAACCAGATTTGAATGGTTCGCAAAGCAGAGTATTTACAAACACCTTGGATTCTTTAGCATTCACACTCTTTCTTCCTGCCACAGTGAATTTGAATTGGATACCACAGCTGCTGTCAGATCCAAACACAAGTGCATCCTTCAGCTGCCACCCCCTACCAAGAATGCCAGGCAAAATCTGCCCATCTTTCATCCACATCCTGGGCCCTGTTGTTCACAATTAGTATTTTTGGTGGAAAAGGAAAAATCAAAAGAAAGCAGAAGTTGGGCATCTTTCCCATTGCTGATAGGACAGAGGGGCTTTCAAAAGCATGAACTAAATAAAACCCACCCCTGGGACACATCTGTATCCCCTGAAATTTACACTTATACTCCCCCCAATACTACCACAATAATTTTAGATAGCAATATGCACCCAATCAATAGAAGTCACATGTAATTGGTACATTTATGTGATTAGTACATTATCTCATAAGCCTTCGTTTGAAGGATGCTCCCCGTCAAAACTATAGCTAACTACCGCTACCTCGTAGCTCATCAGAAAGATCATGGTATCATAGTATGGCATAATAGTCTTTTGGTGTTATAAAACACAACAAAAGGGCTGGAGAGATGGTTTGGTGGATAAAGTGCTTGCTGGAGCAGGAAGACCAGCATCTACACACCCAGAATACATGTGAAAACCAGGTGGGTGACTAGTCTGCCTGTGAACCTAGTGTTTAAGAGGTAGCAGCAAGGGATCCCTGGGGAAAGTGGCAAGTTAGACAAGCTGAATTTCAGAGCTCTGCATTCAGTGAGAGACCCTACATCAGTAAATAAAGGGGGGGGGGCTATTGAGGAAGACACCTGGCATAAGCCTCTGGCTTCCACTTACATGCATACACATGTGAATGTGCACACACATGATACAGACACACATGCATACATATACATGCAAGAAACAAACAAAAATACAACAAACGTTCGTGTTACACTTTTTTTCTGCCTAGCAAATACATTTATGTGTACATAACAGGAAGCGAAGAATGCATTGGTTAATTTATCCATGTATCTCCTGTACCTGTTTTAATCTAAATCTGAGCTCATTCAGGAGACTTTTGAAAACCATTGCTTCAGAAAAGTTCTTTCTATAGGTATTCAATACCTCTTGTTGATCATTTTCCCACCAGTAACAGTACTAGGAGTGGCACACACCAGGGTATGACCTGATGCACCAGGGGTAGAGTGGGATGCAGCCGTGGGTTCATCCAGATCAATCTCCCACAGCTAAGTAGCTCACACCGAATCACAAGCATTTTGTGTTTGGAGCAGCTTCTGTAGAGAAAGGCACAAGCAATATGAGCAATGAGTGACAGGTTCTTAAAGGTTAATATCTTCTTTCATCTATTTCTACAACAGGAAGGAGAAATACAGTATTAGCATTGGGTGTGCTTGGGGGATTAGAAAAAACAATTTCAGCTGTTATGTATATGTTAGACCACGGGGAAAACAGAAACCCCACACACTCATTTTATGTTGCAAAATATAAAATGTCTTAAATATATGTATACTTTTTCTTTTTACTAAAGATGTGCCTTAGATGTATGTGAGTGAGTGTGTGTGTGTGTGTGTGTGTGTGTGTGTGTGTGTAAGGGGAGAAATAAAGCCACCCTTAAAGCCAGACCAGCGACTTGTGATTGTCACGTCAGGTAATGAAACCATTAAATGCATGGTATTAAGAAGAGACATGATGCAATTAGCCAAGAAATTACTCTGATCTCAGTGACATTTTCAAAAAATCATAATACAATATACATCGGAAGACGTGATTGACAGCCTAATCCAGTTTTGATGGAACGTAGTCCACACACTGTGTGTAAAGCAGCGCATGTCCAGATAAAGCCCACAGCTGTGAATCTCTGATATGTCCTTACAGGCTTGTCACCCAGGAAATTCCTCAGGTTTAAAAGATGATGAAAGTATCGACCATTAATGACAGGATCATCTCCTGCCCTGAAATAAAATGTACTAATCCTTTTTGCTAGGTCTATGAATTCCTAATATAAATTATATAAACTCTCGTAATTCATCTCTGTTAGCACAGTTGTGTTTGGAAATTGTACAGCAGTCTTTGCCCTATTTGAAATGCTAGATGAAAGCAAGACGTGTTCGTTTAAGCTGCCGCATAAAGTAATTTAACAGAGGGGACAGAATAACTTCCAGATAATGAGAATCACAGATTTTCAAAATGGAAGTGGAAAAGTTCTTAGGTGGCTGGGTGGATTTAGGCTTCATCCTCACAGAGAAGCCAGAAGTACAAATGCCTCTTTCACAGGCTCTTTCACTTTTGGTGGTTAAATGAAGGACTTCAGACAATGGTATGTGGTTAACCATTGGTGGTGGGAAGTTGTTAATCATTAGTCAGAGACTTCAGAGATTCCAAATACACAATATTAGCAAATAAATAATGTGAAAGGTTTGTTGACCCTGTGTGTATGCTCAAGTGAAGGAGGCATGCAGCACAGACTCACATGACTACCTCTGCGGCATAGACACATGTCCACAGCATGTCAGGGACTGTACACACTGGAGACAGCTTTTCACAAAGTCATGGCCAAAGGATAAATGAAAGGTATTTTTAATGATTTGTTTTAGTGTGTGTGTGTGTGTGTGTGTGTGTGTGTGTGTGTGTGTGTGTAAAACACATCTGTGGGAGGGGATGCTCTCAGGAGGAGAGCATCAGACCCCTGTAGCTGGGGTTATAGGCCTGACATGGGTGATGAAGGCTGAACTCAGGTCCTCTGTAAGAGCAGCAAGCAATTTTAAAAGCGAAGCCATCTCTCCAGCCCCAGAAGATAGTTGGTTTTTTTTTTTTTTTCAAAAATCTAAAATTATCCCACATCAACAGTGCATGTAAAAGGTAATACTAGTTTTCTCAATGTATTTGTAATCTGGTAAATTTACTTCTTTTTTATATTTATTTTAATTATTCCTTAATTATTCCCTACCTCCTGTTCCTTTGTTTTGTGTGTGTGTGTGTGTGTGTGTGTGTGTGTAGAGGTGGGGTAGAGGAAGGCCACCGGTGTCCTGTTCTAGCACTCTCTATTCACTTGAATCAAGGTCTCTCACTCAACCTAGAGCTCATCAATTTCTAGGCTGCCTAGTTGATCAGAGAGCCTGCTTCAGCGTCCTCAATACATAGCGTGCACAGTCCCACCCAGTCTTATGTGAGTGCTATGATCCAAACTCGGGTTCCCGTGCTTGTTAGCAAGCACTCTCGCACACTGGGCCATCTCCCCAGAAACACATCCCTAGCATTTATTTTTGTATTTTTAAATTGGGCACTTAGCATTCTTTTGTTTGAATAATACTTGGTATATCTCAGGGTTTCTATCCAAGTACAGAATAAGCTTTGTTCTTTGGGCTGTAATGTAGAAAGGATGAAATACTCCAAGACAAGACTAAACAAGGGAAGACTCATTTTTTAAAATGAACACAACAGATTTCATCCTCAGAGAAAATAATAAAGTGGTAAAGATGCTGCTATTATTCAAAATACATTGGTAATTGCCCTTTGGAAATTCCTTCAGAAGAATGGGAAAAATCACACCATCACCTATGATGAGATCTGTCTTTTACTGCAAACAAACACTTCTATGATTTATTTATCTGCCTTTGCAACTAGGCCTGAAATGGTGTTGTTCTGTTTACTAAAACTAAGTCCATCTTCACTTTGTATACAATTAAAGCTACCAGTACTCTTCATAGAACATGAATAACCTTGTTATTCCTAATCGCCAAAAGCATACACTATCCTGATGCCTGTCAGCCGGTGGATGGATAAGCAAATGTGGTATGTCCATATAAGGGAGGACACCTCAGCAAGGAAAAGAAATCAATAGCAGATACATGCTACCACACAGATGAATCTCAGATGTGTACTGGGTGTAAAAGCAAACACAAAGAATACATTTTACAGCCTCTTATTTGAACTTTCCAGATCCAGCAATAGTGGAGAAAAGAGCTTGTCTGGAGCATGTAGCAGGAAGATGGACTCATTGAAAATGCTCTGAGGGTTTTTGGGGTTGTTTTTTGGGGGGAAGGGTAGAGGTAGCAAAAATGCTTCAAAATTACATTGTAAGGAGAGGTGCTCGACTTTGTAAGTTATGAACCCTTGTTGAACTGTATGATTAAAATGGCTGGATTTTATGGCATGTAAGTTATAAATCAATAAAGCTATATTTTTAAAGAAAGAAGCAATACAAAAAGATGTTTCCTATAAAGAAGAAATAAGTATTAGGGACAAAAGGCTTCCTGAGGTGACTGCATGGCTAGAATGATGGCAACTTGAAATAAAAATGATCATTAAAGCCGGGCGGTGGTGGCGCACGCCTTTAATCCCAGCACTCGGGAGACAGAGGCAGGCGGATCTCTGTGAGTTCGAGGCCACCTGGGCTACCAAGTGAGTTCCAGGAAAAGGCGCAAAGCTACACAGAGAAACCCTGTCTCGAAAAACCAAAAAAAAAAAAAAAAAAAAAAAAAAAAAAGAAAAAAAAAAAAATGATCATTACATTTTAGCCAGTCTTCAAGGATGTCTTGTGTGGAAATCCAACTTTCCATAGTTATAGCTATTCCTGTCTTGAAATCAGGTCCTAATTCAAGACAACACTGAGCAAATGTTCACATAAACTAACCAGTTTACATTTTAAACATTCTTTTGTCACTGTTCTCTGTTTTTGCGATGAGACTGTAGCAGAAATGATCACCCCTTGCCCCTCTTTTGCAAGAAAATTTGCTTCCACGAACCCAGCCCTAACTTTAGAGTCCAGATCTTTCCTATTGTGAGTCCTCTAGGAAACAGAACAAGAGAAAGCCATTCTTTTATGTCTGCGTGGAGAGTTGCATCAAAACCATTGTCATCAGATCAAAAGCTAACCGTGTAAGGAGAGTCCCACTACTCACAGGGATTAAAGGTACCCCACAGGTAGGACAGTTACATCTGACTCAAACCCCTCAAACTTTAGCAGGTTTTAAGAGTAAATCTTGAGATCTGAGCCAACATGCTTTTCGTAAGGGTTTGGGAGAAGGGAAACGAGCCTGTTTCATGTTTGTTACTTTAAGTATATGCACAAGACTGTCAGGCCAGGGCAGAAGCAGATTAACCCTAACAGTTACATGTAGGCAAGGGGACAATGGAGGGTACCAGTTAGGGTGCAGTTTCACAAAACCCTACCTTTCCACTGCTCTGGAAGCCTTGGAGTGTATTCAGGATAGGTAGAGCCGTGGCGTTAACACACACAGTAGTTTCTTAATGTGTGGGGAGTGCTTGATCTAGAATTATTACTTGCATTTGAATGTTTAATATTTTGGATCTTTAATCTCACAGTATTTTCTTGATATTCCAAGCACCAGTATCTTTTATCCTGAATTACAGTCTGTGCTGACCATTGTTTGGAACATCTTTATTATTTTTTTTTCTTCTTAAATAAGGGGTTTTCAAAGCAAAAACAAAGATTACACAACTTCAAGTTGTTAGCAACTCTAAATTTCAAAGAGAAGGGGGAATCTCTCATCTGGAGTAAGCAAAACTACGAAGCCAGAAAGTAACATTTGAAGCTAAAATTATGTGAAGATAGTGGTATCTAACCCTCTCGGTTCTTGCTTTACATGTTTATTGACCAGTGTTGATTACTTGGCAAGGTGTGATTCTGACAAATGTATGAAAACTCTTTCCCTGCACCCTCATTGGAAAGTTCACAGAGGCCTTGGAAAAAGTGCGCATCCTTTCCTAATGCTTTCTCTGTGGTATTTCATTCACCGAGGAAAAACATCGCAGCTGTGCTTCCTCTGTAATTAAATGTGGTTGTTCCTTTATTTAAGTCACTAAAGATCATGGACCTGAAATGCTTCCGCTTTCTTCATTTTACCCACACCAACCCACGGGATCACAAATCGCTTGAATTCTTTCCCTCTTAAAGCACGATCTTTAAGGTGTTTTGTCTTATTTAGAGAAGGCTATAGCTTAAAAAGATTGTAAGTGGGTCGGGGAGTAATCAAACATGCTTTAAATTGTGTGTTAAAACACATTCCGACAGAAGTAAGGTGTGAAAATGTTTTCAGGGTTTTCCCATTTGGATGTTTATTTTTAATGTGGGTGATCTGCTCTGATTTTGTATTATGTTCTAAAGTAGAAAACTATCGAAGTGGGGGGGGCACTGAACTCTGACCACTCAGCTGCTCTCTCAGTTTATATAG
This sequence comes from Peromyscus leucopus, assembly GCF_004664715.2. Lineage (NCBI taxonomy): Eukaryota > Metazoa > Chordata > Mammalia > Rodentia > Cricetidae > Peromyscus > Peromyscus leucopus. The sequence continues at coordinate 91,452,047 of NC_051066.1, read as the reverse complement.
GCTGAAGGGTTAAATGGACATGAAAAACTAACTGTTTCGGGCCATTAACATTTCTAACTTTAAAAATGAGTGCCTCTCCAGCGCGCGCCGATTATGAGCTGCCGTCTGTTAAAAATGCAGCACTCTGAGCGAAAACATTACACGTTTACTCTCACTTTCATTAGACGTTAATGATTAACCTGACATTTCTCATTTAATGTAAAAATTCATTTGCAGAGGAGATTCCCACAAGCAAAGACCAACTCTTCTATCTCTTCGTGTCACAATCAAATCTGCATAGTGAGAGAGAAATAAATAAAGTGCAGGAAAAGCTTTGAAAAGACATTTGAATATCTAGACTAATGGGCCAGAATTCCTACCCAGATGATTAACCCCTTCCTATACCGCCTAGAAGCAACTACACGTGAGAAAGCCTTCAAATGAAAACAGACAGGCATGCTCTTGGTGCTCCACTCCAAAGAGCTGAATTCGGCGAATGCCATCTGGGTCCAGTGGAGTATTTAAGGGGAAAGAACTGAATAGACAAGTAAATCGCTACTTGGGAAGGAGAGAAGAAATAACAAAGGAGAGTAAGAAGAGGAAAGAGAGGGAGGGCGAGAGGGAGGGGCACACGGAAGGAAGAAAGAGAAGGAAGAAAGAAATGATTTATAGAGGACACATTTTTCTCACCCTGGTGTGTTTTAAAACTTGTATCAACTCTACAACGTGTCATACAATTAATGTAAGTCAAAAGCACTGGAAATTAATTTCAATGCTACTTACCACGTAATTAAAGGACAGCAGTGACGGTGACGCTCATGCATATACAACTGCTTTTGAATTTCCTGAGGTTTATGATTTTTGTTTTCTGCTTAAAGCAAATGTTAAATTTTTTTTCTGTCAAAATCCTAAATGGCTTTTTGACAGGTTTGTTGTGGTTAATTAATTACTTTCATTTGCACTAAGTTGTATACTTGAAGATGAATAGTACATGATAACAAGGCCAGCCTCTGTGAGGGAGACCTTTGGCGGTCTATGCAGTCTGCTGCCTCATTACAGAACTAGCTATCTGCAGGAAGCCTGACTTTGAAAGGTACAGCCCATCCCATAACACCCTCCCCTAACTGAGATGATTGTAGCTTCTTCCGAAAAGTGATGATTAGGAGAGAGAGAAAAGCAAAACGGAATGCTGTATGAATATTTCATGTAAATGAAAGCAGGCACTTAGCGCCGTGCATCTTGATTGAAGCTAGAGTGCCTCTAAACGCCTTGACATTGAAGGGTTCTGACTCCCCTTCCCTCAATGACTACTTCAGGAGCTGCAGTTAATAGAGGGATACGACCATGTTTAGCTGAAGGGCTCTTTATTACCGGCTGATACTAAATAAGACCACAGGCCTCGGGTTAGCATAAGCGAATGCTAGATGAAAGAGACCTCAAACAGAACCCTAAGCGAGATGGGATGTTTTCATATTTGGATTTTTCTTCTCTCCTTGGAGCAGCATTGTTTGTTTCACTTTTAACCCCCTTCAAGAGAAAGCTAAACAATTCAAATTGCTGTGGAGGGAGAAGGCTTAGGAAACAAAAATGTCACAGAGAAGACATCAATGCATGTGATGTCCGGGCCATCCTGTATAAAGCTAGTGGTGGTAGACAAAGGGTAGTGCCTTCAGTATGAGGGGTTTGTTTATGTTTTTCCTAAGGTCTATTTTTATTTTTCATTGTGTGTCTGTGTGGTTTGTGTGCATACATGTGGTGCCCACAGAGTCCACAAGAGGGATTCAGAGGCCCTCAGTGAGCCACCCAACAAGGATGCTGGAAATTGAACTCAGGTCCTCTGCAAGACTAGCACTGTTCTTAACCACTGAGTCATGGCTTTTCAAACCTTTGTCTTATCATATGCATTTTTAGAGGTACAATTATCTTTAAGATCAGTTGAGCTCTTCTAAATGAGTGTGATAATAAATCAGTCCTTGATCTTCAGTCCATATGGCAAACTCCATCTTCCTCACTAGTAGGGAGATCTCTCGGGCAATTGAAAGGAACTGATTTCAAAATCTGAATTCTGGGTGGCTGAAATCAAATTTTATAAGCAGGGTTTTATGGAAGAGATGAGAGGAAGCAGCAACAGGCCACAGGCTCACTGATCCCACCACAAGGCTTCCTGCAGTGTTGGAATTTCAGCTCATTCACCACAGAAGATGCTTAGAAGCCGGGAATCACATTGGTTAATTAGCTCTTCTCAAGCCCTCAGATACTGAAGAGTGAGTAAAGTCTCTATGAGCTATGACCATCAGTGAGCTCTCTGAGTGTACCCTGAGAGGTCAGTGGCCATCGCCTTACATAGCCGAAGCCCCCAGTACTAGACGCCACTTCTTGTCTGTAAGTCCCCTAACCACTGAAACAGAAGGAAGGAAGAACACAGGAGGCAGCTGTACCACTCTCTTAGATGCTTTCGGTGTGCTTAAAAGTCTGATTCTGCAAGGTAACAGGCTATACAAAACCCAATAACTATTTTTGTATGTTGCTAATGCCCCTTTCCTTCTGGCCCCACTCAGGAGCTCTTAGGAGCCCTCTAAGCAGAGAATTAATATTTTACATGTGAACAAGATACGGCTGAGATATCCAGAAACTCATAGGTATGGATTCAAGCGCTGAGAATTTGAAGTGCTCTCAAGTCACTTGAGTCTGTGTCAGAAACCTGGGAAAGACTTTGAAATCAGTCAGCCCAGCTCCTGATCAAATGAGAAACTTGCCCAAAACTCACATGCTGGAGGAATTGTGAAATCACTGTCTGATTTTAGACATGACCCTTAGTCTTCCTGACATATTTTAACAAAATTATATCATTAGTACACTTTATAAAAAAATTTCACATGGATTTCTTCAAATACTTTTAATCATTAATAATTTCCCATTTGTGTTGTAGTACCATGGACACTTCTTAATCAGTGTGTAGCTAGCCGTTTCCTATAGAATAGTATACTGTAACAAACTCATGCAAGTTTACAATTCATACTTACACATTGATTATACAATCATGTCTGTCTAGAATTTTTGGGAGGTGGTTTTCCTCTATTTCAGTCCTGCCTTAAATATGAATTAAACTAAGATTAAGCTCCTTGTCTTAACTGACAGGTATACAGATATGGTGAGCCACGGGGCAGCCTCCTACCTATGTGGTCAGGCTTTGAGGTCATTGCTCATTGCCCCTCATTTTACTCACTGTAAAATCTTCCTAAATGCCTGCTACGTGCCAAGCTCCCGATTCAATCCCGGGGTCATCTATTATCACTTAAAGACTGGCTCACATTTTTCCTTCCCTGGGACACTATCTTCCCTATGTTGTCCAATCAAATGTTCCCACTAGCCATTCAGAGACAGCGTTACGAGCTGACCTTAGGTTGCATAGTTCCCCCCATATGGTCTGCATATGGCTTCCAAATGAGGTCTTTATGTGAAACTTCAGATACAAGGATGCAGTGACTTTTCAAATGACATTAGCACTGTAAGACAGAACAAAGAAAGTCCTGCAGTCCTGCTGGCTTTCTGTGACTTACAAAGTCTGACAGTAACACATGTGGCACTCAGAGCCACGGGAAGTGGCACGAGAAAACTACATAGGATGTTTAGGAAATGACAAGTTGCAGGTCTCGGAGGCCATTGTTACCATTATTAAAATTAAACAGATTTAATCTAATATTCCACGGGCAGTCAGACAACTGACTTTAATACTGTAAACTGAGGCTTAGCTTACATTGTACTGCACTCAGCCTAATGCTTTAATTAAGTTTTGATGCAGCTGCTGATGACAGCCTTGTGCACAGAGAGGCTCTGAGCCACGGGCTGCCCTGCCTGCTGGAGAACAGTCCCTGGGAGCCAGGCAGGAGCAGCCGCCATTGATGCCACTGCTAGATATTTATGAAAGGGATGCGCTGAATTTTATAGCAGTGTATAGATCAATTTTCAGGACAAAGTCCTTAACAGTGTATTCGGAGGCTAGGTACAAAACCAATTTTATCTGCCTCAGTGATGTGTGAACTGTGTGAGAAAAGGCATCTCCCAGCTCTCTTCTGGCTTACCTTCCCTGGTGACCATTTATGCATGTTCTTGTAAATATACATATTTTACAAGTGAGGGGAGGGAGGAGAATGCTCTTTAAACTCTCCTTTGAGATGACCTTGAAGTAGGAGCACTCGAGTCTTCCAGGAAATTATCAGCCAAGTGTATTTCCATAATGACCAGTGGGTGGGAATTGCCACTCAGAAAGCGGACAATACACTGGTGGCAGGCTCTTGACCAGCATGTCTTTTGCACAGACGCTATTTCTTTAAAGAAGCAAAGAAAAACACTGGGTGCCCAGCTCTCAAAGTCAAGTCCTTGCCACAACACGGAGGAGGACTTAGCTTGTGCACAGGCTGTTACAAAGAAAGTGACAAAAGACATGTTGATGTGCTGTTTTCTCGGGCATGTAAATCTAATGAGCAGCAAGAGAGAAAAGCAGAAAGCCCTTCCAAGCCAGCTTTCAGGTAATCTGTGGTTCTCGAAGTGGCAGGAGGGCAGGACAACAGCAAGAGGAGTCTTTGCTTGGTGATATTTATACCAAGACTACAGAGTCCATATGTAAGCCAGACTGATTGAAATCTGTTTCCCTTCTCTCTGCTTCCAGACTGTCTGGATATAGGATGGCACTTTAAATCTTACACATTTTCTTTTTTCAGCTACTTCCCTTTCCTCCCAGTTTTGGGCGCAACATCTGAAGAGTGATTCTCCTGCACCCGACGGCGGAGCTCAGAGAGATATCTGGTAGGCAGATTTCATACCCATGAGAACCGCTTTACTGCCTGGACATCAGGTGGGCGAAGTGTTCTCTAAAAGGACAGAAAAGAAGTATTTCTGGCTCTCAAGGCTCTGTGTTCTCTGCTGCAAGCAATCAGCACAGCCATCGTAACATGCAAGCAGCCATGGCTGATACACAAGCCAATGAATGTGCCTGTGTTTGCCTACAGCGTGATGGATGCTGGGATTTGGAATTCACATCCTTTCCCGATTTCACAGTAGACTGTTTATCAACCTCCTTTTAAGTAATCAGACTCTTTGTTTCCAGACCCTATACGAAGGGCAGTAGGTAGAATGAGCTTGCCCCATGAGCTGTGATTTGCTGACCCATAGACGAGAGAAAAATCATGTAAGAATTATATAGGCTACTAAGTCTATTAAAGGTATCACATACAGATCTTTTTCCCAAGATGTGTGTGTGTGGTCCTGTAACTACACCTTATCTAACTCTGTATCAGCCTAAGAGGCAGTGAGCTTATTATGGTAAATCCCAGGCACAAAAGTGATCCAGTAAGATGGCCGAGAAGAGAATGGGGGCTTTTAATACACCGAGCCTCCTGAAATGCTATTGCACATCATTCTGAATACATGCCGAGTTCACAGCCAGTGATAGCATATCCCAGTCTTAACAGACACACACACATTTCACTCATAGAGAGATATGCATGTATTTCAGTCAAAATCCATTACAATAAGTAACGGTGACCTTATGACTTCTCTCATGTGATCTGGATGACTGTGTGGGAGTGAGAGGTTGGGAGGAAACAAGTGCAGTAAGTGGCTGTTGTTACTTTTAAAGCTCATCTCTTAGAAAATGTGGTACAGGAGCAAGGCCTGTTTGGGGATGCTGGTCCATTAGTAATCTCTATTTCTGTAAGATACATAGCACTGCAGATAGGAGTCTTAGTATTTAATATATGGGATCTGTATGAGCATAAAGATGACAACACACGCAGGCCTGGATCTTGGCAGATGTTTAATAAATCCTGTGCCCATTCATGCTTTCAAGTTATCTTCAGAAAACAAAACCAAGGCCTCAGTAAATTGCTCTTTGTATAATGCCATATTATCCACAGTGTTGCATTGCTATAAGTTCTGAAAAATATTTCTTCTCAGTTATTCTTGTGTGGTTCATAAAGGGAGACTGAACATGACTTTGCCATTTCTGTCAGACAGGTTTTCTTTTTCCTATCAAATTCCCAGGATTTAAAAACAGCAACAACAGTTTGCTCAATCAGGTAATTTTCCAGATGCAGTAGGCTCTCTGGTTCAGGAGTTTAGGTTGGTGGCGCCATGTTAGGATCAGTTACCTGTTTAGAAACATGTGTCACTGCAGAAATGAGGGCATTTTCAGCTATATAGAGTGTGAACAAACTTTAATTCCTGAATTTGCTTGAATAACAAGAATAAACTTCATTCTGGCCAAGAATCTGAGACATTTGAGACACAGCAGGTTTTTCATGTGAACAGTGGTTACAAATTCTCTTGCCATTCTGCAAGATTCTCAACATTTATTTCCACCATGCTGAGATCCTAATCTCCAGTATGTGTTAAATAGGAGGTGATTAAGTCATGGGAGTAGAGCTCTGCTGGAACATGAAAATTAACTAGCCACAGTTCCTGTCCCCACCACCTGCCCATGTAGTGGTTGACACAGACCTATAAAGATAACAGCGCACTACAATGCTATGTGAGTACCTACAGTGGGTGCACAAGGCTATCTACATGTAAAAGGGAAAACTTCACAAGGAGGTACATGTTTATCACAGCTTCAAAAGATGACAAAGATGGAGGCCAGCCCATACTTGTTCACAATACCAGGCAAACAAGTCTTCCAACATGCAAAGTCCTGAGGTACCTGTTAGGCTGAGGAACATGATCCCTGAATGCCGCCATCATATCTAACCAAGTCACCCAAAATAATGCTGCTTTCTGCTCCTCTACAAACTGTAATGTAGACCCTACCTAAAGGTACTGTATGTCTAACTAATGAAACAATAAGACACTGTTGATGAACAAGAGCAAAACAAAAGTGAGGGATACATTTTCCCAGAACATCTTTACAGTGGTATATAATTCAGAATCTATGAAGCTCACTTATGAATTATGTAGATTCTGTCATACGATTTGGGAATAGGGGGAAAGGGACAATAAATGATGGATTGGCAACACTTGTTATATTAATGAATGATGCTGTGAAAAATAGTAGGCAAAACAAAATCAATAATCTCAAATACTACACCGTATCAAAACAAATAAAGCTTGAGACTCGGCACTCAGGAAGAAAATCTAGAATTTTGTCCTCCCCACTGCTCACCTTCAATGCAGCAGGAAGGAGCCTTCATCAATCTCCCCATCAGTAGATGGGAGTCATACTTTGGATAAGCACACCATGTTTACCCACCCCTAATGTCCTGACTTCTGCTTGGTATCTCAAGTCCACTGAAGCAGTCTTGAGTGTCAAACTTAAGATGGACAAAATCCCTGACATTCTGTCTAGACCTTCCTAAGTATGTCTCTAGAAATCCTTGCCACATACAAGCCATTACCATAAGCCTCATTGTTCAGACTACCTAGAACAGCATTGGTGAAGTCCCCATCTCCCTGCCTTCTCTTTCTGGAGATTCTCTCGTTGACCTCATCCTATCCACAGGCTGAAGACATTGACAATGGGGTTGCCAGATCCTTTCTAGACTTTGAACAATTGTACCGTGGATGAGTGTTATATGATATTTTGTTTGTGTTCTGACAAATAAAGCTTGCCTGAAAGATCATAGAAACAGAGGAGCAGCCACCAGTGACTTCTTACCTGTCCGGATTCTCTGATCAAAAAAGACCGAGAGCCTGTCTCCCCCCTGCCTTATCACTTCCTCTCTCCACCTTCTGAGTGATGGTATTAAAGGTGTGAGCCACCTGGCTTCTATGGTTAAATAATGGCTAGCTCCGTCTTCTGATTTTCAGGCGAGCTTTATTTGTCAGAACACAAAATATCACACAACAGATGAGGGACCCAGGACCAAACCTAACATCCTCCATCCATCCTAATTCCAGACTTCTCCATAGCGGCTGGTCCAGCCACAGGCAGAATTTTTTCAGGAAAACTAGTCTGTCATAGAACATAAAAGTGCATAGCTTCGTAACAAGGATCTACTAAGACACTCATATTGAAAGCTGTCTCTTCAAAATCTTAGAGGTGGCAGTTCCTGCTAATGCAAGTGTGTCTTAAGCCTCTATATTTTAGCATTGCTTCATTGGAGGACTGAAATTTCAGAATCTAACAATCTATTAAATTCCCAGCACAAGACTTTGATTAATGCCTGTTAACTTCCACACTTCGTGATAAATCGATCAAGCCTGACATGAAAGCAATCATTTCTATCTTCATCCACAGCTTTAAAGAATAGTCTCTTGGAACCTAGTAGTGTACACTATTTCCTCACACTTTACCAAACCCTCTAAAAACAACCAGGAGAAAACATGAAAGAAACTACCAAAACAAAGAAGCAAGAAAAAAATCCTGGCAGGGAGACAGCCAGATAGTAAGGTGCTTGTCATACAAGTGTGAGGACCTTAGTTTGATCCCCAGAACCCACATAAAGCCAGATGGGACTGTAGTGCTGCTCTTAATCCCAGTGCTGGAGAGCTGGGAGCAAAGAGATCCTTGGAGCTTGCTGACCTGCCAGTAGAGGCTAACTGGTGAGTGCTGGGTCAATGAGAGGCCTGGTTGCAAGGGAGAGAGGGTAAAAAAGGTGGACAGTGCTTGAGAAACAATATCCAAGGTTGATCATATAATCATACATGTGCACATACACTTATGTGCACATATAGTAAGACAGAGGGAGGGAGGGAGAGAGAGAGAGAGAGAGAGAGAGAGAGAGAGAGAGAGAGAGAGAGAGAGAGAGAGCTAAGCACTTTCATTGGTAAAAGGCCAGCTGGCAATACAAAGATATTTTCCAAGTTCAAGAAGAAAGTTTGAGCTACAGATTTATTTTTAATACCATGACTCCTATTTGGTGTCTTAAAGGTTGCTTCCATTGTGAATAATCATTAACCCCAAACCCAGCCAACCTCTTAGGAACATTTAACAATGATTCTCATTTTAGAAATCAAAATAAGTCTAATTAAAATTAACAGTGACTTACCAGCCTTAGGAGCTGAGGTTTTAAAGAAAACCTTTAATGTGTTTATATTGTCATTTACTTTTAATTCCCAATTTTCTGTCTTCACTGGTTAGACAATTAACCAGTACTCAAGTTTGCGAAATACTGAGAAGCATTAAATTTACATAAATAAAATAAATTAACATAGTTAAACAATACAGCGTTGCCTCGTGACACCTCCATTTTCAGATGTCATCAACAAATAATCAAGATACCAAATCAGGGTGGGCATTGTTCCTTAATAATTGCTTAGATTACCATAGATCCACTAATCATTACAATATTATTCAGAAATTTGTTTTTAATCCCACTAACATGTTGCCACTGACTGAAACAGCTAACAGCATCATCTTTTCTAAAAGCAGCAAAATGCCAGAGAATTGATTTTAATTAGGTTTTAGAAAAAGAATTAGATGTAACTCAAATATGTCATTCAATGTATATGTCGAGACTCTGACAAAGGATTACCTAGTAGGCTGGACTTGAGGACAAAAGGTTTAACTTGGAGTTCTGTGATTCAAGGCAGAAGTTCTCACAGGCATTCTGCATGGAAGTATTTTGTAGCACGCTGCATTTTTCAGCAGTCTGTCTTCATGATTCCTTCTTCCACAGCAGTGAGAGCCACCAGAGTAAACCAATGGGATGTCTCAGCATCAAGGCAGATCGCCACTTTTCCAAATCTTTTTGTAGCCACCAGGAGTCCCTTCCTTAATTTAGTAAAACAGTACTGAATTGCGCATCAAGAACTTATTTAATGGAGGTTAGACTAAGCAAAGCCTTCCAAACAGATAAAGAACCGAAGGGAAACCAGAGAGATGTTTGTATTTACAATGCCATTTTAGACAGTGAGATAAGAAGGTCTGAGGATCAAAATACTTCATCTCTTTTCCGGTGTTGCGTGAGTGTATGTATTCAAGTGGCTGTGTGTACTTGTACATGGTGGTGCACAAACACACATATACACGTATGTGGAAACAAAGGATAGACATCGACATCTTCCTAAAGCACTCTCTCTCTTGGATTTTGAGACAGGGTCCTTTACTGAACCTGGTGCTCACTGGTTCAGCTAGACTAGCTGGCCAGTGAGCTGCAGAGACCCACCTGTCCATATCCCCAGTGGGGTTACAGACATGCATATCGTGCATGGCTTCTACAAGGGATCCAAACTGGGGATCCAAACTCAGGTCCTCACACTTGCACACCAACACTTTATTCACTGAGCCTTCTCTCTGGCTTCCAGATATCTCTTTATTCTTTAAAATTCTAGAAATCCATTTGCATAACTATTTTAAATGGCTTTTCAGATGAAGCTAATATCAGTATTTCTTGTTCTTTTTGACCATCCTTGTAACTTGGGGACATTTGAAGCTAGTGCTAATTGAGTGATTTCTGTGGGAGGTTGGAATAAAACTTCCTCAAGTCAGCATTGTATCAAAGAATGAAAATAACATTTTGTAAATATTATAATATTCTTTTGAAAAATAATTCCACTTTTATAAATGACATGTTTTTTTTAAAAAAAAATACAACAGCAACAACAAAGTAATTTAAAGAAATTCTACTACAGAGAGGTATTAGAGCTCCAAATTTCCCCCAAGCCCTTTGAGAACTATTTGTATTTAGAGTAAACCCTTAGGGGTTTTACTGCCTATGCCTTGTGAATGACAATCTTTCCAGCTACTGTTTATTTGATGCATGCTGAGTGGTTTGGTTTTGTTTCTGTTTGCACCATAGTCTCACTATGTAGCCCCTTGCTGGCCTGGAACTCACTACATAGACCATTGGCCTTGAACTCACAGAAATCCACCTGCCTCTGCCTCCTGAGTACTGGGATCAAAGGTGTGCACTACCACCACACCTGGCCATACTTCATGATTTTAAGGATGAATGTCTTTGGCTGGTGTCTGTAAAGGTTATCTCATGTTTATTCTTTGGTTGCTTTCATTCAGGTATGTGCCCATCCACCCACTCACAGAAGTTGAATTGAACACACACAATTCTGTCCAGTCCTACTCCCCAACAAAGCCAAAATATCCATACAAGATTTTTGCAACAGGGTAAACACAAAACTGGGAATCCAGAGCTATAGAAAAATGAGTGCCATGTGGTGATAAAAGAATAATGAGTATCCATGCCAACCACTCAGTTCCAAAATGTAGCACACACAGATTAACAAAAAGTCTAAATAGAACATGCTTGGGATTCCAAAGTCACTTTCAGCCAACTCACAAAATACATGGTATACTTGCTACTGCAATATGCTATGGTGGTCCACAGAGGTGTACAAAGAAATGAGTGACATGACAAAAGAGGGGTAAAAAGGAGTTCACAAGGAAGATAAAAAAGAGAGAGTACCCTGTTAGGAACTAGCAAGGCTCAGAGAAACCACAAGCATTTCTGTAGAGCATTTAGTAGAAGGATTAGTGATGGCCGGTAAACAGAACCACATGAAGCAAGACTTGCTCCATTCTTAAAAAACATAGCCTTTAGCCAAGCAGGGTAGATCATGTACAAACTGCCATCACTTAAGAAGCAGACAAAGGAGCATCATGAATTTGAAGTCAACCTGAGCAACACAGAAAGTTCCAGACTAGCCATACTGTCTCTGAAAACGAAATAGAAGGGAGGGTGGGAGAGAGAGAAGGAAGGAAGGAGAGAGGAGGGAAGGAAAGCTCCATATTTGTCTCATTAAAATTAAAACTGAGAAATGTTTGAAACATGAATTTATTGGTTCTTTTAAATGATAATAAAAGCATTACTTGACAACCTAAAATTTTAGTAGAAAATTACTCTTCTAAAAAAGGTGCAAAAAATTGTTTTTGTAAATATCATTTATATTTTCCCTAATGAACAAAACCTGACTTTTCCTCTCTACTTCTGGATTTCATCTGTTGTAATATTGAAGCAACACTGAAAAATAATTACACTGTGTACACATGGGAAAGCAAGGAGGTCAACCACAAGCAACGTTCACTTTTGGGGTCCCTGAAAGCCTGTCAAGGACATGTAGGGACGTCCAGGTCACCTCTGAGAATTTGGAGATTGGTTTATGCTTTGTGAGAGAATTTAGTAGCCACACCTGCACTTCAGATGATGCTGATAGTTGATACATCCACAAAGGAAAAAGGGAAAAGAAAAACATTGTTGTGTGGATGCGAGGGAGGAAGAGGGTGTGCGGCAAGGAGGGGTACATTTTCATAGAAGGTTCCATGGAGAAGGAATCTGGAGTGTACCCAACTTTCACAAAAGGTACCAACAATTCGCATGTGCTGTCACCATGGGCTTTTCAGTATCAAGCTTCTACGATGTGTCATGTCCAGTATTTGTTGGGCCCTACAACAGAAATGATAATTAAAATAATCATGGATAACTTTAGGCCAACTAACTGAAAGTTTAAAGAGAGCACAAACACCTAGATAAACATACATTACTAACACTTCAAAGTAAGTCGTCTAATGAGGAGAACTGATGCCCATCTTCTAGTCACAGCAGAGTCATTCATTTATAGATGGTGTCCATTTGCCTAATCAAATGTTCTCTCCAGGTGACTTATCTCTATTCACTATTTCATATTCCCATGATTTAAAATATCACCTTGTCTCATATTGAAAAAGAAAAGATCATATAAAAATCACATCCTTGCAAATAAACTTCAGCCCCAAAATATAACATCACAGAGACATAACAAAGACTCACAGAAAAAAATAATAGTTCTAAACACACACAAACTATTGCAGAGAATCAGTGAACAAGGCTGCTCTCTGGAGGAAGATGGCATGGAGTTGGATGGATAGGGAGGTGGGAAGGATCTGGAAGAAAATAGGGAAGAGAAACCATAATCAAAATCCATTATACAAAAAAAGAATTCAATAAAAGAGCTACTCTCTGCCATTTTAATATTAGCATAACCCTGACACCCAAATCTGATACAAGAAAGAAAAATCAAACCCTCCTCAAGACATGAGCCCAGACTAAAAATTCTAAAGGTGCTGGGGATATATAAAGTACCAGCCATGCAAGAATGAGGACCTGAGTTTGTATCCCAAGCACATGTGAAAGTCAGGTATGGCAGTGTGTGCCCATAATCCCAGCATTGATGATGTTGAGAGACAAGTAGATTCCAGAAGCTCATTGGTCAGCCTGCTTTGATATAGGATGATCTCCCAGTTCAATGAGAAACCCTGTTTCCAAAATTAATGTCAACAGCCATAGGGGAAGATGCCTGATGTCAACCTCAGGTCTCCACAGGCACATGCACACATGATGCATCCTCACTTGTATATGTATCTACATGAACAGGTACATACAATACACACACACACACACACACACACACACACACACACACAAATCCAAAATAAGTAGAATCTAATCGTTCATAACAAGTAACAAAGGGGATTCACAGTGACTAAGTTAAATTCATTCAAGGAATATACAGTATTTTTCAAACTATAAAATCAGTATAATTTAC
>NC_051066.1:91418320-91438098 GCF_004664715.2 Peromyscus leucopus | reverse complement strand
TACAGGAAACTATAGTTAGTGAAGTGAACCCATTACAGAATGACCAATACTGCATGATCCCATTTACATATGAAGTATCTAAAATTATCAAATTCCAAAAGTAGAGAGTGAAATGATGGTTGCTAGGAGGTTGAGGGAGGGGAAAATGAATGGATACTCTATGGCTATAAGGTGTAGTTATATTGGATGAATAATCTCTAAATATCTGCTGTACCACATGTGACACACAGTTAACAATTCATATGGGTTTTCAAGTATGTTAGAAAAATTCTGCAGTGTTAGATGTTCTTACCACAAAACACACACAACATGAAACTGCTTTGGGAAATTCCTGAAGGAAAAAGTTGCATTAGTAATTTGGTTTCACTGGTACATGCATATGTCCAAATGCATCAAAATGTCTGAAATAGATATGTAGAAGATTTTGCATATGGTCTACCTCAATACAGCCTTAAGTAAAGAAAGTTGGTGTCATTCATTAGTTATACTATGAATACCTATCTCCCCAGATCAGTCCACCTGCTTATCAAATGCTCTTATCAAAAGAGTTACAAACAGTCTTCAAAATTAACAAAGATTTAACATTCTGGATGTTTTTTGTTTGTTTGTTTTTTTGTTTGTTTTTTGTTTTTCGAGACAGGGTTTCTCTGTGTAGCTTTGCGCCTTTCCTAGAACTCACTTGGTAGCCCAGGCTGGCCTCGAACTCACAGAGATCTGCCTGGCTCTGCCTCCCGATTGCTGGGATTAAAGGCATGTGCCACCACTGCCTGGCTCATTCTGAATTTTTTAAGGGCTGATTTCTGTCCTTACAAGTCAACTGTTGTCTTGACTTCAACTCATTTTTTATTTCTTCTCACTGACTCCAGTGACTTCCATAAGCTGATCACACAGGACTACACACTTTGGCCATTCCTCATGATCTCATCATGCATGCTATCACATTTTACAGGTCACTTTTCCCCACTGGACCATAAACTCCCCAATGGGAGAGGGGAGAATTTGGGCTTATGAGGTACTTCTACCATTTGCACATGGCAGACACATATTAGTATGGAAATTCTTTCCTAATAGATGAGGTAATCTTGTAAGGGAAGAATGATTTCAGATGTGTGTTTCAAACTCAAAGACATCTGTTGGACAAGCAGGGTCATAAGGTTAAATAACTGCCCAGTGTTATACCAACATGGCTTAGAGCCAGAACCTGATGTCAGCTCTCTTGATTTTGGGTCTCGTGTCCCTTTACTATGAAAAAGAAAGGTATTTCCAGTAAAGGGCCACTGCTAGGTAATGAGGAATACACAAATACACCCAACAGTTTCCACTTTCTAGAGGTCAAAGTTGAATTCATATATTTTGAGTACAATCGGAAAATGCCATGGAATGTCTAAAAATACTTTGAGCTGAGTGTTGGGAAGATACTGATTTAAAGGAATTAGACACAGTCAAGGAGACTCAAAACAACCTGTTTCACATGCTTTACACTGCATGTACATAAATGGCTTGGAGTTTATAGGGAGAACCTAGGCCTGTTTAGGAAGCTGGAAGCCCTCACTATGTAGTTTTGGGAGTCAGTTGCTCTGTTGGCCCTCCAGCTCCAGAGTAGCTGGCATTGATAAAGTTACGGAATTTTTGTAATAAAACTACAGGATTTGCTGTGGTTTATTCATGCTAGGAGATAATGTTGGCTGATAAAATTTAGTTTAAATTTAAACTAAGAATTTGGAATAATGTGTGTCATACAGATGCATTAATACAGGGTCTTAGGTGATTGAAATGATAGGAATTGTTTTATTTGAATAACATTCCATCTTAATTCCATTTACTTTCCTTTAAGTTTTATTTAAAAGTTTGTATGTGTGCATGTGAGTAGAGCATGCTTGTGAGTATGTGGGTGTGCTTGTGGACATTTTATGTTATCTTCTTTCATTTTTCTGCCTTACTGCCATGAGACGGAAAGCTTGTCATTCTGTCTAGGCTGGCTGGTCAGGGAGCTCTCAGTATCTACTCGTCTCTGCTCTCTAATGCTGGAGTTACAGTACACTCATCCCTGTCTGGGTTGTACACGGGTGCAGAGGGTTGGAACGCGGGTCCGCATGCAAACAGAGCTATGGCCGCAGCTCCACAATCGTTTGCTGAGTTACAGTACACTCATCCCTGTCTGGGTTGTACATGGGTGCAGAGGGTTGGAACGCGGGTCCGCATGCAAACAGAGCTATGGCCGCAGCTCCACACTAGTCTGCTAAATCAGATGACACCTGGGCTTGCCTTCAAGGCTGCCAGAGACAAATTCCCAAGAAAATGAAGCTAGCAGCTGCTCTTCTCCCTCACTTGGTTTCAGGTTGCAAAAAGATTCTGGTTTTTCAACCGTATTAAACGTGGTGTTACCTGATGAACCAATTTTGCACACGTAGCTGTAGTTTCCCTTTTAGAAGTATCCCAACGTGTGCTGTTTCTTCTGTTAGAATTTGATCTGATTAGGGACAACATGGCTATCTCTTTCTGGTGGCAAGCACTTTAGCAATTGATGTCTGAGTGTGTTCACAGTTTGCAATTTATTAGGCTAACCAGTTATTAAAAAAAAAAATCCAAGGTTTCAATTTTGAGGTTTTTCAAACTGAGATGATCCTGTTTGTTATTCCATTTGTATGATATGTGCATTTAAAAATAGATTGATGAATCAGAATGAGAATGGAAAATGACACAGTAGGTTTCATTTCTATCTGAATAAAAAATTAAATAGGCTTTAGTCATCTATTGGTCATTAATCTCTTGGAAGATATAACAAGCAAGAACAATGAATGTGTTGCTTAGAAACACTTTGCAAAACATAATATAAAATGTTTGATTTTGGTCATAACTATAATGACTTATTTGGGAGAAATTGTATTTTATTTTTTGCATAATTCAACCTGGTACCCTATTCCATAATGTGTGTGTGTGTGTGTGTGTGTGTGTGTGTGTTACATTTTGGAAAGTAGACCAGTGTCTGTCTGTTTTCCTAGATACAAATTACAACAGATAAATAATTTAAGTGTTTATATCTATCAAATAATTTTAATTCAATCAGTGAGTTACTTTTGCATGCCAATTCATCAGAAAACTGTGTTTCTTTATGTGCTTTGGAAGCTATTTCAATAGATAATGAACATGCGCTGCTTTTTTCCTCACTGCAATTTTCCTCAGTGTTTTCCACTACAATTATTTTATTTCACTGACAGTCCATAACTCCATACAGGTCATTGTTGAAGCAGAGATTTGGTGTTTCAGATAAAGAATAAATGTTGGTGTGCTGGTTCCTTTTACTGAAAGAGAAATGCGTCCCCTGAAGGGTGCAGTCGGCACTTACTCTGCATCTCACAATGTGAACATCAGCTAAGGTCTCTCACTGTATATAAACAATATTAAATTTATTTCACATCTTCTCACCACCTAGTAACACTAAGCTTAAAATGCTGATTTATTTGTTGGGCTACTGACAACTATAGACTGAGCTGACTATAAACTATACATAGATCTAATTCTTCAAAGGGTCAGAGGGTGACAATCTACCCACTTAGTCCTGTAGGAATTAATTTTTCGATTTGACTATTCATAGCATCATTAATAAAGAAAAGCTGCAAGAGAAAACAGACCGATTTCAGAAATGTGATTCAGAACATTAACACCTTAATTTACATAAAATTAGTTACATACTGCTGCGGTAATTTAATTTGTTTGACCAGTACTTTGCGACTGTGAAAGATAGATTTAGAAAGGCCAGACAAAGAGTTCTTCATATTTTCTCCAAATGACTAGTCTCTGAATACTCTGAAAGGGAGAGAGTTAATTACAGGACAACTCAGAATACTATAGTAGCAGCTTCAAAATGCATGGATTGGGAACATATTTCTCTCTTGTTCTTCAAAAGTACTTAAAAATGCATGCTTTGTGATTAAAATAAATTATATATTTTCTCCAGGTTTCATCAGAATTCTGTAAGTAAAAATAGCAAGACTAAACTTGTGTAGTAAGCCTGGTCATAAGATAAAATCCTGAGTAGATCTGGTTTACTGACAGTAGGTGACTTTGTGGAAGCCATAGGTACAAGGAACAAAATGGCTGTCCTAACCCCATAGTGAACCTGTTAGTGTCCAAAGCCTAAGAACACTAATTTCTTCTAGAAGTCATGTCTAATTAACTTGGATTTTAGATAATTAGGGGATTGTCTTAGAAATTAGACACGTGTTAACATAAACAATAAAGCCTTCCATTTCTCCCATCTTTATAGTTTCTTGTTTAAAAGAGGTGTCTTGCAGGTCAAGTATATTTTACGTCCTTGTACATCTCCTTTTTGCAAAATTCAAAAATTATTTTCTGTTCCTACCACAGCAATAGTCTGGGCTCTTCTCATCGAGTGTTCCTTAAATAAGTCATGCTAACCTCTCTCCAATATGATTGCCTTAAATCAGGGCTTCTTGTTAAACACTCACCGCCCGATTGAACTACAGGGAGTAGACATTCCTTCATTTATTTCTCCCACGGGTTCTAAAGTTGAAGTCCATTATCTGGCTTCCCCTCTTCTTGATATTTTTAGTAGAATCAGGAGAGGTATTTGTTCATTTTGAGTATGAATAAATTGGTATATACAGTGGCAAAAGTGGTAAAAAGTATTTCAAGCTGCTGTTGAATGTGATTTAAAATTTTTATTTGTTTTTATTTCATGTGTATCAGTGTTTTACCTTCATGATGTCTGTGCACCACACGAGTGCCTGGTGCCTGTGAAGGTCAGAAGAGAGTGTTGGATCTGCTGGGATTTGAGCCACGGTGTTGGTGTGGGTATTCTCCGTAGAGTGGCCAGAGCTCTTAATCTCTCTAGTACATTTTTAAATTAAGTAACATTTTATTTTTTGAGAATTTCAATCATGAGTGTGTATTTATCTCATTTCCGCTCCCTTTTCCGCCTCTAACTCCTCCCATGTATCCCCAACTCCCTCTCAAATTAATGATTTCTTCTTTTACACACACATACACACACACACACACACACACACACACACACACACACACACATTCCTATCCAAAAATGTACACTACACAAAGAATTTCATTTTAAAATATTTACGTAATGTCTAACTGTCTTGATTGTAAATTTATGGATGGGTTGCTGGTTATTACTGATGCTCTAGGACATTCTTAGTTCTGAAAAGAAATTTCTACCATAGTCCTTTACCGGTTCCTGTGAATGGTAAAATCTAACTAAAACCTGTCTATGAAACTTTGTAAATGTGCTCCTCCCTGGACAGTCGTTCCTCAGTACAGGCAGGGGGCTGGGTGCAGTATACAGGTATCCACCAAGACTAAGGGATTCTTCGACTAGATGAAATGGCACAGCATTTGTGGATCACTTACGTGATCCTCCCACGTACTTTAACTTGTTTGTAAATTACTCATAATACATCAGACAATAAAAACCGCATGTAAGTAGTTGTTATGATATATTGTTTAAAGAATATTGACAAGAAAAATTTTATATGCTGAGTATGTATGTTTGCACAGATGTGTGGGAGGTGTGCTCCCTCATGTGTGAGCATGTGGAAACAAGAGCTTGACTTTGGGTATCTGTCTTGATTGTTTTTCCATCTTATTATCTTTTGTCATATTTTTCTTTTTTTTTCTGGATTTCATTTTATTATTTTGTGTGTATGAGTGTTTTGCCCACATAGGTGTCTGTGTACCACGTGGGTCTCTAGTGCCTGAGAAGGTGGTAATCCTCCATGTGGATGCTGGGAATCAAATGTGGGTCCTTTGCAAGAACAATAATTGCTCTTAACCATTGAGCCAACCCTCCAGCCCTTCCACCTTATTTTTTGAGACAGCTCCTCACAGGGCTTGGAGCTTGCCATTTCGGGTAGATTGTTGAAACAGTGAGCTCCCACGAGTTGCCTGTCTCTGAATCCCCCCAGCACTGGACTTTTTTTTTTTTTTTTTTTTTTTTTTTCGAGACAGAGTTTCTTTGTGTAGTTTTGGTGCCTGTCCTGGATCTTGCTCTGTAGACCAGGATGGCTTCGAACTTACAGAGATCCTCCTGGCTCTCCCAAGTGCTGCGATTAAAGGCATGTGCCACTGCGGCCTGGCCCAGCCCTGGACTTTGACCTGAGCGCTGTGGTACTATTCTCAGGCTCTCATGTCCGTGCAGCAAACATTTTACTAATTTAGTGATTTCTCTAGCCTCTAGTGGGATTTTTTTCTTTCCCTCAGTGTTTCCAGTATGAAATTGGTCAAATCTGTGGATGGAAACCCACCGACACAAATAGCTGACCGTACATTGTTTGTCAGACTCTAATTGGATCTAATTGTGAGTCAAATATTGTTCTTAAGGCAACACTATAGTCCATTGCCATGAAGACATCTCTTTCTAATGTCTTTACCAATGGCATGCAACATGTTTAGAAATTTAGAGAGGTTGGATTTGATCTTCTTTTTATCGTTAGCTTGCTCACTGACCTTGGGTAGGTTCACTCATTATTTTTGACCCTTAATTTCCTCCTAGGTGAAATGGAAGTCTTAGGTATAGTGTCCTGTAGGCCTTTTGCGTTCATTAGACATAGTTTTTCATAAAGTAATTTGTTTACTTGTTTTCCACCTATAATTTTATATAAAACATAGCAGAGCTGAATATAAATGTCATGGGCGTAATTTAATTGCAGGACAAGCACTACTTAAAAAGATGGATTACAGAGAGACCCTTCACTCATGGTAAAGGGAAGGGTCAGACAGGGGCAGCAACCCAGAGACACACTTTCACTTTCCTTAGCACTATTCTTCCATTAATTGTCTATGCTGGTCTTTGCCTCCGTGGAATACTAAGATAAAATGTGGGCTGTCAACAAGCAAAATAATCAAACTCAAGCCCTACCTTATCTAGACCAGGTGTAAATTTGTTTCAAGAATATTTCATATTGCTAGCTAGACAAATCAGCCATGATTTTTTGAAGCAGTCTTTTTCTTTTCCTTTTCTTTTCTTCTCTTTTTGATCTTCCACTTAAAATTTGGCATCTCAGAAACAGATGCAGACCCATAGCCAAACATTAGGTGGAGCTCAGGGAATCCTGAAGAAGAGGAAGAGAAAGGATTGTGGGTCAAGGACACCACAAGTAAACTCAGAATCAACTAATCAGCTCCTCAATAAGAGCTCACAGAGACTCAGTTGACAACCAGGGGGCCTGCATGGAACTGACCTTGGCCCTTTGCATATATGTTACAGTTGTGTAGCTTGGCCCTTTTGTGGGACCCCCTAACAGCATGAAATGTGGCTGTCTCTGACTATTTTTCTGGCTGTTGGGACCCAACTCCTCATATTGAGTCATCTTGTTCAGCCTTAATAAATGGGAGGTGCTTAGTCTTAATTGCAACTTGATATGCTGTGTTTTGTTGATATCCATGGGAGACCTGCCCTTTCCTGAACAGAAGTGGAGGAGGAGTGGATTGGGGGACAGGAATAGACAGGGAGTGGGAGTAGGCATTGGGAGGAGAGGAGGGAGGGGAAATTGCAGCCCAGATGTAAAATAAAAAAAATTTCAAAAACAACAGCAACAACAGAAAATGGCATATCTAAAACAACAACAACAACAACAACAAAAAACCCTTTGGCTTTCTAAAGCACAGAATCAGTATGCTCCTATCAGTGTGCTTACACCAGTGCTCTGTTTTCACTAGTTAAAAGACTCCATTATAAAAATAGTGCATGCCCCCACAATGGAGTTACCTTCCACATAATCCACATTTTAAAATGATAATATATAAAGTAGAAAACGATTTCCATAAGTCCTCTCCAGGGAGCTGCAGCTCCTAGCCTGGTCCTCAATATCCCATAAGCCTTAGACTACTTTCTAATCCAACTGCTCGTCAAAGGGGATGCCCAGAGATGTGCTCAGTCTAACTTTGATCCATCCAATGCTGTTTTAAGCTGTGGAGCCCCCATGGGACTGGACTAGGCCCTCTGGATATGGAAGATGGTTGTTTGGCTCGAACTATTTGGGAGGCACCCAGGCAGGGGGATCCGGATCTGTCCCTGGTCTATGGGCAGGCTTCTGGAACCCAGTGCCTGTGGTGTGACACCTTGCACAGCCTTGGTGCAGTAGGAAGGGGCTTGGACCTGCCTAAGCTCAGTGTGCTGGGCTCTGCTGACTCCCCACGGGAGATGTCGATTTGGGGATGTGGGGAGGCGGGGTGGCTTGGGAAAGAGGGCTGGGGGGTAGAAGGAGGGAGGAGGGGGCATCTGTGGATAGTATGTAGAGTGAGTAGAAAATTTCTTAATAAAGAAAAATGAAAGAAAAAAAAACTACTCAAAAAAAGAAAAAAAAAGAGTGAACTGAAACAGTGTTGGTCAAATGATAGAATTTTTTGAATAAATACATGGTTTGTACCCTAAGCCAAATGATGTCTCACACACACATACCAATCTTACGAACCCTACAATGGAGTAGGCTACTGAATAAAAAGACGAAGTCTCATCATCACGCAAAAGAAACTGAACTGTCAAATCAAACATGTGGGGTGCATTTTTCTTTGTACAACACTAAAATATATTTGCTAAAATGGCATAGCAAACCAGTAAAAGAAAAAGGTCCTGAAAAGGGAAACGTGTGCAACAGGATTATGTAGAATTATTTAATAAGGTTTTCCCATAGTCTTGATCACATGTAAAATTATACAGATTTCTGCTATTTTTTCAGATTTCAAATTTTTATTTTTTTGTTTTTAATATTATAACTTAATTACAACATTTCTCCCTTCCTTTACCCCTCCAGCCAAACTCTTTATTTATTTTAAATAAGTGAACCTTTAACTGTGCATATAGTTTGTTCAGTACCTACATTTAGATGCTTTGTAGGGTTTGGTTTTATATAGTTTTATTTCATTGTTGCTTTTGCTTTGAAACAATTATTCATTGTCAATAACTTCCAACAGGACTGATTTGTCCATGTATCCATTTTTATGTTCATTTTAGTGTTTAATTGTTTGCATAAGACTTTTTGAGGAAGAGATGCTTGTGTGACTCATTACAGGTCAATTGTTCAAATGCATTTAAGGTTATGAACCGTGTTTTCAATGGCATATCAAAGAATTTTTTACAATGTAATCTTGTGACTATGATGAGCACGAGGCTGTTTATGCTGCCAGAGTGTTATTTTCTTCAGGAAATGTTTAAGCAAATAAAGAAAATTAAATATGGAGGATAGTCATACTACTTTTCAAAATGAGCCATTTCAAATAGCTCTAAAGATAGAAGCAGCCTTATTTTTCAATCCTTTTTGCCTCATCTTTACTAATACTGCCAATTATGAAAATTTATTTCACCAAGAGAATAATATTTTGTTTATAAAAATCCAGAACTGTGCTTAAAGCTAGGTTGAAAAATACATTTTTTCTTAGTTTAAATTACATTATGTTATTCTTCCTTTAGTCTGTAGTAAATTATAATTACTTGGTGAAAAGTACTTACCTGTGTAAGAATGCAGTACTTAGAGCAGGAAGAAGTAGGTCTCTGTAAACAAAATCATTTGCCTAAAAACTCCAAAAAGAGACTGTTTTCCTCAGATACATTTCTAGCATTCTTTTCCTTTTAAAGGGGGATATTGGGCTGTTTCCAATTAAATTGAAATGTGGCCTGAAAGTTATCAATCAACTGCAATTATTGTGTGCACAACAATATCACACACAAAATTAGCATGTGCAATAGGGAGAACATGTCAGAACACATCAGTTATTCCTGGGACAGCTTATTTCTTCGCACAGCAATGCAATTCTGGAACCCGGCTCTGCTCCCTTTGGTCTTCTCTCCTTCAGCTAACATTCTATTGATGGCTGCTTCAGGGTGTTTTCTACTACAAGACACAGAACGACATCAGAACTAAACTTTCTGCACAGAAGCATGAGGAATCCTCACTATAATCTCCCTGAGATGGCACAAGCTGGTAACATTCAGTGTACAACCTTGGCAGATGCTGCTGCTGCTGTAGAAGGCTCAGTGTGACATTGCAGTTTCCCGTCTGCCATTTCCTCATCCCTTTTGACCAATGAGTAACAGTGTTCTGACTGCTCAAGGTCCACACCACAGAATCTGTAGAGTTCTGGGTTGGTTTGTTTGTTTGTTTTCCCTAGCATCCCAAATCAACCTACCTTGTACTTCACATCTACATACCTCATAGAATATATGAATTCCCATGACCTGGGAAGGAACACTGCATGGTAAACTTCTCAGTGCATCAGCCAGTACTTCTACCTCAGGACCGTGACCCACGTGAATCTTTGTATTCTTCTGCTGAGTGGGCCAGAGGTCTCATATGACATCATATCAACATTCCAAGAAGTTCCTTCTAACTTATTTGAGTTGATTCACAAATCAAATAATTTTGTGCTTCCCCGACTTGACATTTCAAGCACTCTGACTTAATGTGCATTTTGATAAGACCTTCTCTTGGTCCAGATGAATTCATACCAATGTACAGCCCCGATAAACATAAAATAAACAAAGACATTACCCATGGAGGACTTCATGGGATGCTGCCCAATCCAGCCATGTGCATACTGTAAAATTCTAAAGTGTGCATTTTCAGAATATATTGGAAAATATATGTGTAATTATATATATATATATATATATATATATATATATATATATATATATATAATGCTTAGAAGTAACTGATCTAACAGAAGGCTTCCTTCTACCATCCTCAAAAACATGGTATATTCCCAAGACACCCTTTTTAGCTTTGTATTACCATTATCCCACCTCATCACTCCTTCTTTTCTGGAAATACACTTCCCGGTTGCTGCCTTAGGGCTCATATGTTTGTTAGTCCCAGCTCAGAACTTAGCACAAAATAGAGTTTCTCAAAGGAGAACTAAATTTGGTAGAATGGTGTGGCCCCCTAGGATGTGGTAATCCCACCAGTCTCACACTGTCAGCTTCCTGGTGATGGGAACTGAAAATCCTCAGGACAGGCTTCAGACTTGGGCTTCTAACAGCCGACCATGATGAGCAGCCTTCCTGCTGTGGCCTTAGCTTTCTCTGCTCTGTCACCTGCTCCATGTCCTGCCTTGACTGTGATCACATTGACCTTATACTTTGTTTTTTGTTTTTTTCATTTTAAGGTTTTATCTTTTATGTGTGTGTGTGTGTGTGTGTGTGTGTGTGTGTGTGTGTGTGTGTGTGCATGTTTCTGTGTGTATATACTGTATGTGTGTGTGTGTGTCTCTGTGTGTATATGCTGTGTGTGTGTAGTGGTGTGTTTGTGTGTGTGTGTGTGTGTGTGTGTGTGTGTGTATCTGTTTGTCTGCCTGTCTGTGTTGTGTGTGCCTATGGAGGGCAGAAGAGGACGTCAGATCCCTTGGAGCTGGAGTTATAAATTCTTGTAACTTTCCTAATATAGGTGCTAGGAACTGATCTCGAATGCACTGGCTACTATTTCTATCATTAACAGTTGAGCCATCTCTCCAGCCAAACCTCACTGTTTTTGACATGTCCCTGGCCATTTCCCAGTCCTGAGTCATTGGGATCCTTGCCCTTTTCTAGAAGTTTCTTCCTATCACTTAATCTGTGCCATATTCCACTAATCTTTATAACCTCAGCTGAACCTCAACTTCCCACAGGTGACCGTCTACAAAAGTCTCAGTCTCAATTTGATTTCCCTAATGACTACCTCCTGTAACTAGTTTTTTCCTGTGATACCCTGTTCTTACTCTTCTCCATTCTAATTTTCAGCTATTTATGTAATGTCTATTTCCCTAATTCGACCATACACTACCCAACTCAGGGCAATTTTGTTTCCACCTTTGTGTTCTCAGCACTTACTCCAGTGCCTGGTGTTTAATAGACACTCATTAAATTTTGCTGGAAAATTAAAATAGCAAGTTCATATCAGATCCCTAGCTGGAAACTAAGATATCTATTCTTCGTTCTAACCCCATTGTGACTGCTCCCATAAAAATCTGTGAAAGGAAGTGTACTAAAGATTTTCATCATAAATGAACAATGGCTCTAAATTTCACTACCATGAGCATATTCATTTTAAGGAATTTTTATCTTGGATTTAAGAACTAATATTGCCATTTATGCCCAACCTGCTGAGAGCATATATGGAACCTATGGTAGGAACTGTGTTTTATAAGCACTAGTCTTTTGTTTCTCTTGTTCATACAGTACCACAGTATCAAGTCCTATGTGATGACAGTCATTCTAATCCTGGATTGAGTGCTGTGCAGAAATGTCTTAGGAACCAGAGCACTGCTTCCAGAGCAGAGAGAACTTAACACTCAGCTTCATTAGTTCCTTGCTTTAGGATGCTTGGCAGATTTCTTAAATAATTCCGAGGCTTAATTTTCTTATTTTTAAATAGAGCTCAATGGTAACACTTACCCTTTATTCACCCTCTGCTTGCCCTACCTGTCCTATTAATTTCTCTACCTCAATTTTGATCTAGAACCAAATTTGTCTTAATAAGTAGCTATTTATGAATGAAGAATTTAGAGAACAGTATGTCAAATATTGAATTTTCAAAACATTCTAGCTACTATTTGTACTATTATTAGTATGAATCTTTAATTACATCCATCTATACATCCTACAGCATCTGATGAAGAGTAGGGTATACTGAATGTGAGTACTATTTGAAACAAAGCTGTTGCTAAAACAACATAAAAAAACCCCACACAAACCCAATATAGTTTTCTTAATAAACACAACTTCACAGTGAAAATTATGGATTTGCTTCCTTTGTGAGGTTTACTGTGCTGTGCAGTGTGTTGAGAGAAGGCCAACAATTTGTCTTCTTAATTTTCTTAATTCCACTTTAAAATTGATATCAAATGATCTTTTTATTTAAAATTTCACCAAAAATTGCATGGTATCACAGTATAGCAGTTCCTTACTCTAAAATCAATGAAATACTGTCATTAAATGCCCTTTACATTATTTTTAAATATATATGAGAGAGTCCACACAAATGTAAACTGTATGAATATTTTCCAGATCGTTTTAAATATTTTGCACCTAGCTATAAAAAAGAAATCACTTCTGTTTTTAAAACATTTCTCCTTCTTTGTATCTATTTTTATCATGATAGATGCATCTTACTTGTAAATTCTTACTTTGATAATTTAAGACTTATTATATTCTTTTGATATTGACATAGCTTTCCCAGTGCAATTTTTATGTTATTCCAAAAATTTTTTTTTAAATTACAAAACATCGATGCTATTAAAATTACACACCAAGTTTTTGAAAGTTATCAGCAGCATGTCACAACTGAACTTCATGTGACAAAGGCTAGAGGATGTCCATTATTGTAGGATAAATGTGATGAACCTGACTGAATGTGACTAATTTGTATATTTTATAACATAGGTCATCTTGGCAAGCAGAGAAGAGCTCAGGCATCCCCATCAAAACTCGGTTTCCTCATCTACAGAATGGTGATGGCAGTGATTGACAGAACTGATGTGAGGAGTCAATGAGAGGACACATGGAGATCATTTAAAATATTGCTTGGCTTATCTCCACATAAAATAACTGTTAGCTTCACAGTCCTGTGTGGGGAGAAGAGAGGGTGAGAAGTATCGTGTCGAAGGATAGAGAAATGAGCAGGAGCCCTGACATGCTCCTTTCCCCATGGCCTCGGAAATATATGAAAGAGTTAAGACTGAGGTCATGGTGAGAGTCAGGTCAATCACAAAGACAGAAGGTCAGGAGGCTCAAAACCTGCCAGAAGTTTTAAAGGAGGAAATTGGAGAAAAGATGGCATATTATAAAAATCTGCCACGGGATCTGATGCTTGTGAAATGAAAAGACTCCCTTGTTGTAAGTTATCTGTGGCTGCTGTTGATTTGAAATTTAGTGACAAGCCAAGATCTTGCTCCAGTCAGATGTTGATCTACAGAGGCAATGGGTCCAACTTCTGGAGGATGCTTCTGTCTCTGGCAGTAATTTACGCAGTGTGAAACCTGTGCAAATGCTCTTTTGGGTCATTATCCTTCTGCACATCATCGATAATGTATCTGGAGCTGGTAACACATAAGCCTTGTTAAATTTATTTGTTTTTCACAAATCATCTTTGAAAATGTCCACACTTTATCAGAACTGCTCCTTAAATCTAGCATATTTATCATACAGAATTTTATTTATTAAATTTTATTTGCTGCCAAGAGAGACAGACAAGAGTATAATGTTTTAAAAGATTGTCTATTGATGTGAGAAAAAAAAAAAAAAAAAAAGGCAAGTCCCGAGGTGGAAGCTCAGTGGGTTGGAGAAATGTAAACATCCCCTACATTTTATCCTCACATGACAAAATGCATTATGGTCAAAATTGGATCAGCTCTAAATCGTGGCTTTCCAACATTCTAAAACATGCATAATCTAAGCCTTTGCCTTTCCATGGGTTTTATTTATTGTTTTTTGTAATCCTGGAGCAACCATTTTATCATAAATGCTACTAGGTCATTGTAAGCCTTCTCTTTCTTACAACACTTTTATACATAGTTATTTCAGATACATTAAAGCCAATTATAATTACCTTGACTATGTAAAACAACACCTCCTTATTCAGGGAGAGTGTGATATACCGGGTGCAACATATACTGCTGTCAAAAGCAAGTTATTTTCATCAGACAATTATAGTTGTCTTTGACATCAGGCCTACATTTCCCACCAATTAGTGCAAACTGCAGGGTGCAACTCCGGAATTCTGCAGAGCTAGCAGCCAGTGGTCCTAACTGGAGTTTAGGGCATTTAAATACTCCGAAGGCCCAATAAATAGTCTGCTTTAACTTTCATTGGTTCACATCAATAGTCAATGTTGTCTGCACATTATTTTTTCCTCAGCAAGAAAGCACATATGGATTTTGTTTTTTGTTGGGATATTAATTCTCCTTGTCAATAAAATGCTTAATTTTCATTTTAACTTTATGTCTCTCCTGCATGCCATCGATTGTGCATCAGGCCAAAGTTACTACCATGGCTGGAGTTGGAGGAGATTGGCCGAGGGCTTCTGTAGAAAAAGACATGTCCAGGAATAAAAGTAAAACTCACTTTCTTCTGCATTCTGGGTAGTGGTGTAACTATTGGATATTCTTTAAAATAATCCAATTGCTGAAGCAAAAACAATGTAAATAAGCGCAAAGAGGATTGCTTGACTTTAAAGAGCTTTTATTTCTCACTTGAGAGCTGCTCAACAAAGCTGCATGTGACTACGTGGTTACAGAATGAAGCGATACGTATGTGCAGATTTAATCAGCTCTGTTTCCTATTTGGCACCTAGAGGTGGGACCTGTCCTTTTTTTTTTATCTGTGAAAACACTCAGTTACCAGCCGTCTGCATGATCACTAGGATGATGCTTGTGTCTCCGCAG
The DNA here is from genome assembly GCF_004664715.2 of Peromyscus leucopus. Classification (NCBI taxonomy): domain Eukaryota; kingdom Metazoa; phylum Chordata; class Mammalia; order Rodentia; family Cricetidae; genus Peromyscus; species Peromyscus leucopus. The sequence continues at coordinate 91,422,708 of NC_051066.1, read as the reverse complement.
TGCTCATCTAGTACTGAATCTCCCAACCCCACCGTGGGCAGGCAAGTCTCTGCCTCCAAGCAGCTTACCAAACACAGTGGACTTGGGTCCAGCTCTATCACTCAGACTTCCATACTTTCCTTAAATGTCACGATTTCAGACATTACATAGTCAGTTATACTGCTTTAGGCAACATAGCTGAAGCAATGACTTTTTCTCAGGTATCTTGTGATTTTATAAAGAAAGACACACGAGAAAGGCATGACTCTGTCTGCCATTTTGAACTGATTTCCTCCTCAAACATCAAGAGTCCAGGGTGATCCAGGGTTATTTTCAGCAACCCATAGTGGTACAGTCCTATACTCACAGCATACTGGAGGCTGAGGAAGGAGTTTGGGTTTAGCCTAGGCTACACAGTTAGACTCTGTCTCAAAGAAAAAGCAAACAAACAAAAACAGAAAAAAAACCCTCAAAATTATTATTTTTTAATTAAAAAATTCTAAAGTAAGTATTTTAAAACAATGGTTGAAGAAAAGCCCACCAAGGCCTCAACCTTACACAAAGAACTATGTGCAACCGAGGAATGTCGGGAGGGGAAGAAGTAGTTTTCCCCAGAGAAGAACACACCAGTTGGTTATCCAACACCAAACGATCAACCATGAAAACACACATGTAACTAACATTATATGGAGTGACCAGGCTATATTTATATTTATTTTGTTATTGTATGCTTACATTATATATATATATATATATATATATATATATATATATATGTATATATATATATATATGCCAGCATATAATAACAATTAATGATAAAAGAGCCCATAAATTTGAAAAAGAGCAAGGTTGGTTTAGGAGCAGGAAAGGGAAGGGAGAAGTGTAATTACAATCTCAAAAATGAAAAAAGTAAACAATAAAAAGTCCAGTGAAAGAATTTCTGTTAAGTACAGTTCAGTGGTGAGGCATGAAGCTCCAATGGGCAAGAAGCAAGAAAGACCCCAAAGCACCATCCAAACAGTTTGAGTCTAGGGCAGACACCGTCATTTCTTCTTTTCTGAAGTAAGAGTCCCCAACCTCCCAAACCCCTTCTGCTTTTTTTCTGTACGTAATTGACAGGTCTTCTGATAAAGGATGCCTCAGAGACAAAACACTGAGTATTTGAGATAAGATGGGTCCCATATGGAGGCTAGACATTCCTTCATTGGTCCTGCAACTATCTTCTGAGAACCTACCTTGATCAGGACAGTGTGGGCGTGCACTGGAAACGGACCTGTTTCTCAAGAGCATATGGGTTAGGGGAATCAGACAAACACATAGAGTGTTATAATAGCTTATAATGTGTGTTGAGCACCATAAGAAGTCACAGGGGAAACACGGCTGGCTGGGAGTGTTCAGAAGAGAAGGCAGATACCCAAATGGAGAGTTGTATAATTAGTGGCGTGCCTTACTCTAGGAGCAGCTTTTGATCCAGTTCCTTAGTGCTCAGTTTCATTCCATTGCCAACATTAAGGATATAGCTGCTTTAAAAATGAGTTATCATGTGTGAATAACAGTTTTTCTACACGGAAGTATTAATTTATGGTATAGTATTGCTAGCAAACAGACCTGTCAGTGGTGGCAAAATATACCCATCCAAGGACAATGTAGATCTAAGTGCAGGGGAATCACTCTTGCTAGTCCACTTAGGGTACACAAATACAGACAAGAGAAGGTCATTGTCCAAATTGGTTACACCATAAAGACTAAACATGAATAACAGTAGCTTGAGTGACAAGGGCTCTAAACTTACTTCAGTTAAGCATCCTACAGGCATTATCTTTCTTTTTCTTGAGATTGGGGGCAGGCAACATTTTGTCTCAAGACTCAAAGAAGCAGCACACGCAACAGCCTCTTCTCCTGCAGATGCAATATCAAACTATTACTCGATGTCATTGTTTCCAGTACCCTTAGCTTGCTCAAATGTACCTGAGTGACAAGAGTTTAAAGACTGTGAGTGTGCAAACAAGCTCTACTAAGCTCACAGCCCCTGAGATATCTTCTAGCCAGTCCCTCTGGAATACAGCCTTGTCGAGAGGGGAAAGGTGTTTTTCTAGAAGCAAACTGTGGCTCCAACTTTCCTTCAGTTCCTCCCCCAGTCTCTTTCCCTGGAAGTCTCACATGGCATCTCATCAGTGCGACAGCATCCTTCCGAGTGCCACTGAGTGTATCTTGCCAATGGTGCACGAAGGATCTAAGCTCATAACACCCATTAGCATTAATGGGAGTTATCCGCTCAAATCCCCTTACATCGATTAGAGAATAGGCCCCTTTTGATTTTAGAAATCTTTCCTGTGAGGATTTCCCTTGTGTCTAGTATGGGCATATAAATGGCCATTTTATTGTATTAAATATGTATCACATCCATCATGTTTAATGCTGTGCTGTGACGAAGGCTTCTCAGTTCTGGGATCAGTTCGGAAAATATTTAAACTTGGCAAGCTAAACAAGCCTCAGTGGATCAGGCCTAAGGGCCTCATTCAGGGGAACATTATCTACCATTTATGCTTGATTTAATAAAAAAAAAAGAATGCACACATACAACTGAAATGATGCAGGGGGAAAAAAGTGTGGACAACATTGTTTTTGACTAAATTACAGGCTTTTAATATTCATTAGCAGTGACTTTTCCATCACTCAGCTGAGAAAATCTGTGGATAAACCAGGAGAGGGGGAAGTATTACAGCTTGGAATTCACCTGAAGCTGCTGCCGCCTCTTCATAGCCACCCAAGAACAACCACAAAAGGTCAGCATGGGTTCTGACCTAAGGTGACTGTGTGGACTGAAATCTGCACAATCGTTCCTCCCTCGTCCTGGCATTTCATAGAGATGCAGGGTGAACACCACATTGCCCCTCCTTGATGTTATGAGCTGCAGGTGGGGAGTGGTTGCTTGCAGAATGACCTGAGGCAGAGGGCAGGCAAACCTGGCTATGGTTGCAGGCTGCAGACACAGCTGACTGGCCACACATTCTGCCAGCAATCCACATGCCCCCTGACTCCTATTTGTATGACACTGGCCCTCTTTTCCTGCATCCTCCTGCTAACACAGTAAGTGGTTTTGCAGCCTGACCATGGAATCTGCTTTGTACACTCCCTGTGCTGAGATATCTGGCCTTAGGCAAGCTACATAAACTCTCTAACCCTCAATTTCATTCTCTGTAAAATGGGGAAATAGCATACTTGCAATACTGTGTTCAAGATAAAATGAGACTACAATCACACACCCCTAGCTCAGCCTCCAGTGCAGAGTAGCAGGTATTCCTTCAGTCATTGGTAGACATTATCAAGCCCCTGTGAGACTGTTACAAAGAAGGTTTGGGAACAGGTTTGAAAGTGTGTGCAGAACTGAGGTTGTCAACACAATAGGTGGCATTTTTAACCCTTCTGCCACAGGAATGGGACAGTGTCACTCCATGCAAAGTATCCCTGGAGTTAAGAGGAAGATGCCTATTTCAGCTCTATCATCAAGAGTCACATTTTACACCATGGAAAGGACAGAGATACTGCTCCAATAGCCTGCAACTCCAACCACTAACTCCGTTTAGGGAGTAAGCATGCCATATAGTAAAGCTGCCACAATCATTTAGATTTGCTGACTGTGGAAAAGCAACCTTGATTTAGCTAGAACCAGAAAGTACTCATGAGTAGACATGCATATTTATCTATAGCTTCCTTTCTTACGGAGGAGACACCTGATAGCCCCCAACTCCTGCTGAATACAATTACAGATAACACATCTGAGGACAAATAACAATTTGGCTGGATTCACTGCAATGGTTCATGGGAGATTACATACACATAACGTTTCTCAAGGACATCTTGGTGTGTTGTTTCCATACATACTCTAGGTGGACCAGGTTCCCTGGTGTCTATAGGAGAATGATGACTGATTCTTCCAGGCCCTTCCTGATTCTGTATTATCTCTTTCAGAATTAATTGACTCCTTTTTAAATCAGCTGGCCAGAAAGGTGTCTTCCTTACTCTGTTTTTTAAGAGGGGAAACACATTAAATTCACACTTAAACATATTTTACAGTTTTAACATCATCATGTCCTTGAATAAAACAAAACAAAAGAAAAAACCCTTGGCCTTTTCAACTTTTATTTCTCTTCAGGGCTTTTGCAATGAAAGGAAACATCCGACCATGTCCAGCAAGCCACACCAGACAGCATTACCTACTGGAAATTGGTGACATTTACAGAGGAGGGATATTAGGAGGAAATTCACGGGCTTATTTGTTAAGATTAACGGGGTAGGATGATTAAAGATCTGGTTTTTCGTATGTATACATGTGAGCGTGCAAAGATGGGGGCTGCGGGTAGAGGAGAGAGGCAGGGTTTAGGAAGACAAAGGCCTAAGGCAAT
>NC_051066.1:91399020-91417820 GCF_004664715.2 Peromyscus leucopus | reverse complement strand
ATTCATTCAAAATTATTGAATAATTATTCAAAAATTGCTTCTTTACAAAATGGCATGTTCTTTAACTCAATCAAAAGTCATCACTCCAGGAAACCATTTTAGCACAGCAGACAATGGGTACTTCACAGACCAGGTCTGTTTTATGACTTCCTAATTCTCACTGATGAGCCAGTTCAGAGGAAAATACACTGGTTTCTGTCCCTAAACACTACACTACTCTATACATGAAGTAACTATTCTCAAAACTATTTCATCTTTTCTGATACCCTAGTAAAAACAGAGAAGAAAACTATTGATAAGTGAGGTTCCAGTCCTTTTAAATCCTCTGGATTTTAAATGATTTGAAATGCAGCTAATAATAACTTTGGCACACATTATTTCTAAAAATGAAAGAACATAACTTTTTTGCAAAATTATATATAACAAACTTCAATTTGAGGCATCATCTGCTAGTGCTGCAATTACCCCTGAGAAACAAACCTCTGAGACTCACCACCAACCACAAAGCCCTGTGTGTAAGCTCAGACCAACATGTGTGTTTTGGTTTACGTGATGCAAAGTTGGATGCACTATGAAGCTACCACCACTCCCACACAGAGTTGATGGGTGCCTACAGGAACGCTAATGTGGAGGTAATTTTAGAAGGAAGGTATGGACAAGCATAAAATAAGGAAATCTTACTCACTGAAGTCAGCTTGGCTAATAGGAAAAAAGTCCACTCATCAATGGAGCCATTTTGAGGACACAGAAGAGGAAGCATGGGTCAAGGAAGCTCTTCATCAAGCTCTGGTCCCCTTAGTTCTACAGAAGTGTTGAAGAGGCTGACACTGTGGACATCCATCATAATCCACTTACGTTCACTCGATAGCTGACTTTGTTCCAAGCCTGCTTATTTTCTCACTATCCTCCAGTCAAGCACAGAGCTGAAACAGAATAAGGTTAGCAAAGGTACATCTTCTTTTCCTCCAATGGATGCCAAGAGCCTGTGTCCTCTCTTCCCTCCTTAGCTCTTAGGAACCTCTTCCTTCCGTTGTATTCCTTTTGAACTAGAGCTCAATGCTAACACCATGATCACTTCTTACCATTTCCCTCAGATACCCTATCACACCAAAGATACTTTCTGCCTTACCTAGAATTTGGAGACTGGAAGCAACTCAAAGATCACCAACTCTGGCCTCTCTCGAGATTATTAAACACAGCTACACAAAATTACCCTGTTTACAATGGGTCTTTATCTCAGCTGGACCCTCAATGCTACCCAACAATCCTGTGTCAATTGTCCTTTCCATTCTGTACAGAAATTAGTATAAAACTTTCCCACCCTATAATAGGACCATGGAGCCCATCACTCAGCCAGGAACATTCCCTAACCAAGAGTGAGTGAGTGAGAGAGAGAGAGAGAGAGAGAGAGAGAGAGAGAGAGAGAGAGAGAGACCGAGAGACAGAGACAGAGAGACAGAGAGAGAAGTCGCCACATTTTCAGTGAGCCTACAAATGTGTCTGCACCCCTCCATTTTTTTTTCTTCTAGTACATTCCTTTTCAGTCCTTTCGGAGATAGAGTTCAATTCATGATCCTCCATCACAGCTAAAGTCACCCTCTCCATCTCTCTGGGCTTCTTCCTGTCATCGTTCTGAAAAAGCATTTCTAACCTGAAAAGTCACTATTCCAGTCTCACATGTTCCCTGTGGCTATTCACAATTATCTTTCCCAGAATAGTTATTACTGTACCATTTCCACTTCCTATGTACATTTATCCATAACCAGGCTATGCTTTTGGAGCTTTCCAAGCTCCCTGTGTGTGTGACTACCTGACTAACTTCCAATTAATTGGCTGGACATTTTAATCCACATCTGATTTGACCTTCTGCCTATGACTCTGGGGAGTATGTTTGTCCTCAATGGAATCACTAACTTTTGTGACATTGACTCTTCAGTTTGCTTCTGCCATTCTGACCAGTTCTTCACAGTCGCCTTTGCACTCTCTGACGTTGCTTTCCTGGGGCTGTCATGACAAGACACCATGACCCAGATGGCTCTGAGAACTGACTCCTTTACTCCAATCTCAGCCTGGCAGTTGGTGGTGATGGTTGACAACAATTCTAGTTGAAGAATTCTTTACCTCTGCTCTGTCATCATCATTGGGTATTCCCCTGCTGTGACTACCTCTTTGTGTCTTTCCCATCTCATAAGAATGTCAACCATGGAGTTTTGGCCCACTTCATTATCAACTTAACATTGCAATTAAATTTTCAAAGATCTTATTTCAAAAAAATATCATTTTTCTGAGATGCCAAGTAAAACATGAATTTGGGACAGGAGGCATACTACTTAACAGAGTATATTTTTCTTGTGTTGTAGTCTCTGTGAAACGGTGTCTATTCTTATGGCTTTAATACCTTCTCACCTGCTGAATGACAACTCTGCAGTCCATGTTCCCTCTTGAATTCCAGACCTGTGTATTTAACTTACTAAGCATGTTCAATGCGAAGTACCAAAGACATTTTAAACTCATTGTGCTTCAAACTAGATTCACCATTCCTTTCCCCACTCATCTCCTCAGTCTTTCTATATTCAGTTTATGAAACAAACAGAAAAAATAATCACAGTCATCTATTCATTTGATTTACAGCATTAAGCTTACCTATTATTGAATTTCAAATACAGTGGGTTTCTATATTGAAAAGTACACCATCCCTTTACTAAAAACCTTGCAAAGGGCCCTCACTGCTCTTAGGGGATGTTCAGTCCCCTGAACGTATGTTACATGTTCCTTCAGGGTCCTCTCCTGCTGCCTCCGTGCCCTTAGTTCTATGCTGTTTCAGTCACACTGAACTCTGTCAAACACCTCCTCAAAAGTGCCACATTTGCTCTCTTTCCTTGGCACCACTTTCCACCTTTCTGGCAGATCCTTCAGTTTTTTCTTTACCTGACATCTCTCACTCATTCTCCCTGCTTCAGTAGGAATTATTTATTCTCCAGTCCTTCATGTAACCCAGAACCTGAACTGATACTCCTTCCAGTGTGTGGTGCTCCCCTGTGATCATTCATTCAACTTGTCAGCCATTTGGGCTGGACTGGACAATAAAATCCTTCACCATGCAAATCACAACAGACCCTCAGCCCTCACCCTGAACAAATAAAGGGTACTCACTAAACATCTGTTCTATGAATAACTACATGTATGTCAGATATAAGATTCTCAAGAAAATGAACTCAGTTCAAACCTCAGGTAAATTTCCTTCAGACTAAGTTGTATAAATTCCCCCATGGATCACTGAATAAACTCAAATATATAAAATAAAATATCTAGTACCTTTTAGCTCTAACAATACTTAAGGGTCCCTGCTGATTAAACTGGGATGTTAAAATAAAAATGAGTAATTATAAAAGAAAGAAAATTATAATTAAATAACAAAACTTACATCGACACAAAAGAATCATAAATGTACATTAGAAATGGTTAACCTGATTCAGAGGCAAGAAGCAGACACTGCCCGTGGAGAAACATCATAACTTGGTACTTCCCATACCACAGAATGCTTATTCTGACCTTCCTAAATAAGAAATTCATCCTCCAAACTCAACCCAAGTAGACCATCCATTTAGGATAACTAGGGAAAACTAGATAGAGATGTGACAACCACCATCAACTAGTTGAAGGTCTGCCCTCCAGAAGAACAAATGCATGTGTCCTTACCAAGTGCAGAACAGGGACCAAAGATTGAAACTCTCAAAAAATTGAACTTTTACTTGAAAATGAACAACAAAATTTAGTGTTATATTTAATGTAGCTTCTATACCATGAAAAATATGCAGAGAGCAGCTACATGGGCAAAGCAGTAATAGTAATTATTGCTGGTTCAGCACCTATAATGTACCAGCTACTGTGATATCCATCGACACAAATACCTACCTCTTAAGCCTCGCCACAGTTCTGTGGAATCAGTGCTGTTATTCCCATTTTCACAAATGAGCTCAGGTTGATAGAGAAAAGCCATTTCCCCAATATTACATGCTTCAGTGAAAAAAAAAAAGGCAGGGACAGAAATAAAAGATAAGTCTCACTTCTGACTCTCGATTTGTGCCACCGCCCCGCTTACGTCCATACCTCTCAATGGTAAAATCCCTCTCAAGTCTGGTTTTAATCTTCAACCCATTGCTTCAGATGCATAGAAGTTAATAGTGAATGTCCCAGAGAAATAACTTGAAATCTAAAGCTGACAAGTGAATGGCATGTCTTCAGCAAATATAAAGGCAGCATTATAAACCTCATACCTCTATAATGATTTAAATACACTGATAATATATAGCATATTTAGCATATTTCATTCATCTTTGTTATCTTTGTGGCCTTATATTCTTCAGCGTACTGTTGCTCAGGAAAAAAAAAAGTTCATTTCAGATTGCTGTAATTCAAAAAGATTATAATTTGGAGACTAGATTAAATTTGAATTTGCAATCTATTTTCAGCTATTAGGGATAATTATTTAATCCCCTCTGGAATCTACTACAGAAGTTAGTGGTTTCCCTGAGTTACAAAAAGAAATGGTGTTTCCTGGGAATTATTTTATATTCTGTAGAAGGTTAATACTCTCCAGTCCAAATAAGCTCAGACTAAGGACAATTGAGAAAGGGAAGCTTCTGTACTGCGCTTCATTAATATTTCAGTTGACTTACAGATACAGCATCCTAGGTCCCTCTGTAGTTAACATCTTTTTAGTCTGTATTCCAATAGGCTGATTTTGCCAATGAAAGACAGTGTCATTTTCTCATCCATATTCATTATAATCCAAGCCTCTCTTCCATCCATCCTCTGCATCCTTCCCGAGTCAGGCTTCTCATTCCCCACCTACTCCATGATAACCATCTAATGAACTCGTCTCAACCTCTGATATTCCCCTGTCTGATTCACCTTTTAAATAACAGCTCTGAACATTTCACCTCCTTCCTTGAAAAAATAAAATGTCGGTGGATTTGAAATAACTATAAAATGCTATTTAAAACCATGTGAGGTGACAGTCACCTCTAAGCCCAGCACTTGGAAAGCAGAGGTAACAGGATAAAGGGTCCAGGGTCATCCTAGCCTAGACTGAACATAACTTCAGGCCAGCCTGGGATACATGAGGTTCTGTCTCAAAAAATTAGAAACACACACACACACACACACACACACACACACACACACACACACACTCAGGCATACACGTACAGAGAAGTATCTAAACTTTTAGACAAAGAAATAAGTCCTAATATTGACTAATCTTTATTGCTTTAATTTCTGGCAGCATAAAGACTAAATACTCTGAATGAGCTTCCTAGGCAAAATACAGCCTATTTGCTTACTAAAGCATAAAAGTAATGTTTTGAAGACAATTGCTGGGCTATCATAAAAGGCTGTATCAGAACCAAAACAGAAGTGCACACACAAGCGAGCAAGTGAGAGAGAGAGAGAGAGAGAGAGAGAGAGAGAGAGAGAGAGAGAGAGAGAGAGAAGAGAGTCATGGTGGGTAGAGAGTAACCATGCATCCCAGAGCACTCTCTTGACCTCTCCTGACCCCGATGATCTTATGCTCCTTTTTAGTAGCCATACTAAAGTGAGAAGCAGTAGATAGACAACACAACGCTCACCCAGAAGTGAAAGGGAGTTCCCACATGGAGAATTCATAAGAGTGCACATTTAAAGTTAACAAGGAACAAACTCTCACACACAAAGAGAAAGAGAAGAATCTTGTCTATAATACACTGACTTTGACGTGGATGGAGAAGATCACATGGGATTTGAGAAGCACAGGGATAAGGGTTCTTCTCTGAGTATCCTGGATGTAAATTCCAAATGCATGTACTGCTGATAAGTTAATGTTGCTACCAAGAGATAACTCTCATGAGTAGAAGCAAGTCAAAGAAGCTCCCTCAGTGCAAGCCTTAAGGATACCCATAGTTATAGATCCAAAGAGAATGAGCTTATAATGAGAAACCTGAAAGCACATAACACATCGCTGTGACCAGGAGCAAGCAAAAAGGATAGGGAACAGAGTCTACTATGAAAAGATTCCAGGTACCATCATCACAGACTTTATAAACATGTTCAATAGAGACTCAGAATTTCTAAAATTTGAAAAGAGAGTAAGGATTATAAAAGTATAAAAAGGAACAAAAAGACTTGGCCTAGAAAGAGTGCTTCCATAAGTGAGAACATAAACTATACATCACCCTTCTAACCTCTTTCCTCTGCTACATCTCTCCATCCCTCCAAATATTCTCGAAGTTTTCTCTGAACTCTCCTCTATCTGTTCTGCTCCAATTTCCTCCACGTCTTCAACTCAGTTCCTCTTTCTTTGTATTTGAATCCATAGCTATTGAGCCTTAATTCACTACTTTATTTATTCATTTGCTTGTTTTTATTGGTGCCCAGGGTGGAACCCAGATGTCCCATAGGCTAAGCATATATTCTACAGCTGAGCTATATACCCCCAGCTTAAGAGTCATTTCAAATGCCTCCTGTTCAATTTATCCACTATACCCATTATCCTATGATTCGCAACAAGATGTGTTGCCAGAAAAACTCACAACAAAAACAAACCCATATTTCTGCTCTACTAGGAAGAGGAGAAGTGATGTAAGATAGGTAGCAGGTGTATTAGGATGACTTGGGTGGGATCCTGCATAGGGAATCTAAAAGCCTATTTTTAAAAATGTCATTTGCATATGGGTTAGACAATAATAGAGTGGGTACTGAATTGAGCAGGGGAAGGAGAGTTAAATGGGAAAACACAAAGAACAAAGAGAAAAAGATGGAAAAGATACAAAGAGAATTATAAATTGAGACTATCTTTCAATGAAATAAAAGTGTTTGCTGAAAAACAACGTGGATAGATGTATGGATATCAGGTCAGCATCGAACATACTTTAATGTTCTCTCTTTCTTCTTCTTGGATAATACCAAAGTAGTTTCAATTTTTCAAATGAAAATTTGGCATGGAAGCGTCCTATAACATAGCCTGGCCACTTAGGGGATTTAGGCCAAAGAATGTAAAACATCTGTGATACTGAGGTTTCAAGAAGCCTGTTGTCCAGACTTGGTAGCTTTTCCCATGGAATTACAAAAAGAATTGTATTACCGATAGTCTCTATCCTAATTATGTAATTACACAGTAGAAATGAACAGCTGAAGAGGAGCCAGTCCACGCTCCTGCACAATGCTTGCTTCATCTGCATGCTCGGAAAGGATGAGCTCTCACCATACCACACAGCATCATGTTGTCATGATAGAATGAAATGCTGGTTTTTATACGGCACTAGAACATACATGATCAAAGAAACAGAGATAACACTAGAACTCATTTCAGGCTTAAGCTTGGACAGGGAACAACTCCAGGTGAGTCATTATTATTATTTTAAAACAATATGTAAAGAAAAATTTTTCTTTACTTTGTTCCTTTATTCTTTCCAACTGCAAGTGCCAAGGCCAGAATATCCATGTCCGTGCCAGCAGATAAAGATATTGAGGACAAATGCCTTAACTTTCCAGGTGTGGAGCTAATGAAAGTTACCAAACGTAATGGAAAACCTCGGTGCTGAGCTCGGCGTTAGGAATCTATCATCTATTTTATCAACTCTTTCTGTGCCCTTGGTGTCAAGAGAAGTTATATGTGCTATGTCCCCAGAAGCATCTCTGCCTTCCGAGTTACAGAAAGCAGTTCTAAGTGTGCACGCTGTTATCACAGTATTTTGTTCTAAGAATGGCAAAATAGAGAATCACAGAAATAAAGCTATTCACCAGCTCAGCACTCCTGGAAACATGGCATCATGGGAAATACTACTACAAAGCATTGGTAGAACACCCAGACAAGAAATCACCAAGGGATTATGGAAGCTTCGTGTGCCAAGCAGGTCACTGCAAGATGTCTGTAACAGAACTGTGTGCTGGCTTTAGCTATCTGTTTTTAGGGAAACCATGCCCCCACAAAGCTTTTTGTATAGGAAGGGAACGCTGTGGGACAGGGTGTCCAAAATGAACAGAAGTGAAATAAATGATGGAGAAATGTGCCTCCTCATCTTTTCAGGCCAAAGCACTTTGCATCCAAGCAAGAGGGACGATTTCTCCTTTCTCTTTTCTTTTGCTTTCTACGTGGCCTGTCTCCATTACATGGAGCCCTGGTCATCCAGCTGAGGGCCTTGGGGCAGAGCTTTTGTCCTTACTATGGTAGCAGCCGGTCTTTCACAGCTATAGCATGGACAGCTTAGGCGTGGAAAGGGGAATTCAGGATGTATTCTTGGGCCACCGGAAACTGATTGCAGAAAATGGCTCGCTCAGATTCACAAGGGAAAGAAGCTGACTTCCAGCTCACTGGTAAGGTCATCCTTGCTGGCTGAGCCTCCCGTTGGGGAGGTAGCTTCAATGAGAACTAGAAGCGTCGGGTCCAGAGAAATGCTTTCCCATTTCACATGACATCCAAGAGTTATCAGTCCCCGTAGTCCCACTGTATAATAAGGAGTCTGTAGCTTTCGTTCGGGAAAAATTATTAATCATTTGTGGCTGAAAAATGAATCAGTGAAGTTAACCTACGTTGTCAGCTTTGATTTATCTGGAGGTAAACAACATTCTAGGAGGATTTAGTGGGCCAGTGTTTAGTAAAAAGGATATGTCCAGGTCGCGCCACTACGTAGATTGAATGTCCAAACATTTAAAAGCTCTTTTATCATTGGAGTGAATACAGAAATGACAGCCATCATTTGGTGACCTTAGAATGTCCCAGCTATTTGTAACAGACTTTCAGTAGCAAATCTAAACTCTTATCAAGATAGGGCTAAATAAACGACAGGTTTTTTTTTTCTGACCTTAAGATTAATATGGAGCATCCCTGTTATAAATATATTCTCCTGAATAGAACGTTAAATTACAATTATTTGGAAGCATACCCAAAGGAGGAGAGAAGAAAGAGGTGAGCTTTGCTTTTGTCTCCCTTGCATTTGCTTCATTAGGGTTGCTGGCTTCATACCTCCTCGTAATACTTCTCTGTGGATACGATGATTTCTGCACTGGCCACCTGTGCAAGGCAGGCACCTGCCTCAGAAACGCAATTTTTAGCGAAGATTTAAATTGCAAAGCAGAATTTCTCATTCCGCTGCCAAAGCAAACTTGCTTTTCTTCTGCAGAAGGGTATGTTGTCTCAGAAGGAAGATTTCCCTATGTAGGACTCCATACTTAAACTTAGGAGCAGATTTCTCTCTGTCTTCCTCTCACTGATTCCTCTCCTCTCCTGGTTCAAGGTCTCACCAAGGTCTCAAACAACTGAAAAGAAAGAACCGTATCAAACTGGGAAAACACACTCTTCTTAGTCATCAACTGGTTCCTCTTGGAGGGCTCCTTTTATGGAAAAAAACACTTCCAAGAATTGTGTGTCAAATTGTAGAAACATGGAATGCAGCTTTTGTTGTTATTGCTGTGTAGGAATAAGGGCTTTATGATTAGCCGAGAAAGGGTACTCTTCCTCCGCCTGTCCTGTCTTCTTGTTCCCAGGGTGCAATGGGAAGCAAGTGAAGGAGCCTAGACTCTGATGAGCGACGTCCATTTCAATCTCTACTGGACCACAGGAGTGTCTACCTACCATGGTATTTCCTTCAACATAACCAGGACCTACCAATGGATGGCAATTAATGGTGACTCTTCCATATATTAAATCATGGAAAATCCCCAAAACACCTTAACAATGAATTTCTGACATCTTATACTAGAAAGGGTTGCCAGAAGTAGTTTGCTATGCTACATGATCAGTGAAAACAGAAAGTGTAGTTTTAAGAAAGTATGCAAAGGACAGGTAATAAACCTTTCTGAGTTATTTTAATATGGACTAGAGAGAAACTTCATCAAGTGCCTCATGGGATTACATATTTTTGGCATTGTGATGTCCCATCATGAAAAACAGCATCAGGGATTCAAATAGCTAGTTGACAATAAGAAAATGATCAAGGATAAAAGTGTTGATTTTGTGGCTGAGATGGAATGGAACTGAAATCACCTGAATTACTAATGAGTCCCATATCCTGTAACTTGCTTCTTTTTAAATGCTAGGAGACATACCTCTGTCGACTTTGTACTCTGGGTAAATCTTTCTGGGCATGCTATAAATGCATGACCTTGGCTCCTTTCTCAGGCTTATACTATTAGCAAGTAATCTTGGAGGATGAAACAAGACAAGAAATGGGTTTGCTTATTATTTATTGTATCAAATGGTTTGCCTCCTAAATTCAGTGTTCCTCAGCTACAATGCAAAACATCTACACATGTATGTAGCCCCCTTTTGTGCTGTGTCACCCCCTGAAGCTAAGTGACTGAGATAATCCATGCCAAGTTCCAACACTACTTCCGAACTGTGGAGGATAGAGTCCCAAGTCAAAATCCCCTGTGTTTTGTTAGCTTCCAGCAGACTTAAGTAGGGTAAAAACCCATCCCCATATGCATCAGCAAGTTTTATGTCCCCCACCAAATTATTAATATTCCCTCCATACACACATGTTGGACTCATTTTCTACCAATTGAATACAGGATTTGTGTGGAAGTAAATGCTAAGAAAAGTATACTGAGCCGGGCGGTGGTGGTGCACGCCTTTAATCCCAGCACTCGGGAGGCAGAGGCAGGTGAATCTCTGTGAGTTCGAGGCTAGCCTGGTCTCCAAAGCGAGATCCAGTAAAGGCGCAAAGCTACACAGAGAAACCCTGTCTCGAAAAACCAAAAACAAAAAAGGAGGAGGAGGAGGAAGAGGAGGAGGAGGAGGAGGAGGAGGAGGAGGAGGAGGAGGAGGAGGAGGAGGAGGAGGAGGAGGAGGAGGAGGAGGAGAAGAAGAAGAAGAAGAAGAAGAAGAAGAAGAAGAAGAAGAAGAAGAAGAAGAAGAAGAAGGAGAAGAAGAAGGAGAAGAAGAAGGAAAGTATACGGGAGAGTTGGATGTTTGGACAAACTTATTTACCAACATCACAACAGAAAAACTTGTCTTTAGTCTTATGTGAGAAACAAATCCCATGATACCTATAAAATTCACGTTGATGATAGAAAAAGAAAACAATGAGAATTAAATGAGAAAAGCATCCAGTGACCCACTTGAGCATCAACACGCTTAATCCTTGCACATGATCAGAAAACAGGACTGCTTCCTATTTGAAATTCTTGTGCCTCTCAACATTCGCCCGTGTTTCTTATTTTGTACCTTAAAACAGAGAGATAGGAAGGACACTGCTCTGCAATCATAGAAGGGAAAAGCGAGTTCGTGAAGTGGACATTCAGCAGGGAAGTGCCTTAGGCATTGAGACTCACACCTCCAGTCTCAGAGTTAGGGCTCATTTTAAAACACACTGTCTTCCCCGGCATCTTAATGTATCTCTATCGCTTCTTTTGAAGATTTCCTGTCATGAGCAAATTAAACAACACATAATGGTCTTTCCATATTTCCGTTACCAGATTCTTGTGTTACATGTGGTCGAGAAGTAATATAATTTTCTTATTAATTGAAAGACAGCCCACACACCCCTTCAGGTATCATCTTTTTATAGTGAAGTTTATTTTTACTTGGCACAGAAAACCATAAAAACTGCACATACTATGCACAAATACAGTGTGACTTTTGTTTTAAAGGTACATTTTATGTTTTTATTTTTAAATATAATTTTAAGTAAAACAGAATTGTATCACTTTCCCTCTTCCCTTTCTTCCCTCCAAATCCTCCCAACTACCCTACCTCCAGCCCCTCTCATGCTACCCTACTCTCAAATTGTTAGCCTCTTAATTATTATTATTGTTATTGTTGTTACGTGTGTGTGTGTGTGTGTGTGTGTGTGTGTGTGTGTGTGTGTAAATGTATAACTATAACCTGGTGAGTCCATTTCTGTTGTTCATGTGTATATAACTTTAAGGCTGGCCACTTTGTATTGGATAACCAATAAGGGGGCTCATTCCTGGGAGAGGCTAAAACTAGCCTCTCCCAGCAGTCCTTATTTGCCTATTGTTCTGTGTCTAGCAGTGGGATCTCATTTGAGTTTACTCCATTTCATGTTAGCATGTCTGTTAATATTATGGTTGTTCAGGTTTTTTCTTTATTCAGCCATTTCTAGGAGAGACAATTTTACAGAAGACATTCTGGTATTCCAGAACTTATAAACTCTCCATTCCCTCTTCCATGATATTCTCTAGACCATAGATGCAAGAGCTATGATGAAGGTGTCACCACTAGGTCTGGACTCCCCACAATCCTGTGATCTCTGCATTGCATCCAGTTATGATTTTTCTGTGAGGGTTTTCTTTTTCTATAAAGACAAGCTTCTTTGATGAAGAGTAGTGACTACACTTATCTGTGAGTATAAGGATATGGAAATTACACTGGTCTATCAAATTGGCGGTAGTCGATTATTTTCGAAGGTCCATGACCTCACTAACCCTCGGAAACTGGCTAGGTTTCCTGTGCCAGGCATGATTTCTCTCCTTTTGAGTGGACTTAACACAACTGTTGTTTGCCACCAACATGTGACACTTACTGTACCTTTACAGGTATCTTTCCAAGCTGGTCAATGTTGTAGTTCATAGGTGTTGCCTCTTAGTATGGTGAGTAATTGCACCCCCTCCTTGGTAGCTGGCAAATCCTGGAACTATGGAAACCAGACCACAGGAAGAGGGTTTTTCAGGTTAGATTTAGCTTGAATAATCCAAGTACTGTATTCTATGTGTGCAGTATCTTCAGCAATAGGAAATATATAGACCTTAACCTTTGAGAGGCAACCAAGGGCTTAAATCATGCTAAATCAATCTGTTCCCTCAAATGTTTACCATTTCTTCATTTTCAAAATAATTTCTTCTAGCTTGCTGAAATGTTCAATGTAATATTACATATAGTCACTCAAATATATAATAACACTCCTGAACTCATACGCCTGTCTCACTGAATCTTAGAGACAACTGATGAACTTTCTCTATCCCCTTCCTTCCTCTGCTGTATCTACTGTGGTAACCACCATTCTTAACTCCTTAATGTTCTTAACATCTATGCGATCAGCTTTATTAGGCCTCACATATCAATGGAGGTTATGCGGGACCTATCTTTCTGCACCTATCACTATTATGATCATATCACTTAGCCTAATGATATGTGGTTCTGTTATTGTTCTCACAAATGACAGGGTCTGTGTAAATGAATATCAGTCCATTGTGTAGATGGGGCACATTTTCTTAATCCATTCACCAATTTATGAATATTTAAATTTCTTCTATTTTCTAACTATTGGGAAGAGTGCTCCAAAAGAAAAAGATGTCTAGATGCCCCTTGAGTGTACTGGTTTCATTTCATTTGGATTTATGTCCAGCCATGGCACTGCAGAATCATATGGTACTTGCATTTTTAATATTTTAGGAATATCTATTGTCTATTTGAATACTGTGTCTTCTCACACACACCCCATACTCAGTAATTCAATAAAATTAGTATAATTAGCAGATACATGCATTTCAATGCCTATTCTTAACTAACCAACAAACAAGATCTTCTTTAAAAAAAAAAAACAAATCTCATGGTGTGATAGCTATTAGAATCGTATTTGGTAGATATATTTTAATTGATTTGCCTAGGAATGGGCCTACCAACAAAAAGTTTCTTAGTTTTACATCTCTAAAGTCCTCCCTCAAAGTACTCTAGAATTACATATGAACTTTTAAAAGATTCCATTTTTGAACTAGACTTCCATCTTTTAAAATCATCTTAATTTATGGTAATATATGCTATCTCATGTTAAGTGGAATAAATTGCCTGTAAGGGAAGAAAATGCACTTAAGTGTTATACAAATCAGAAATCTTTCATTTTTCCAAAGAAAAACTTTGAAATATTAGCAGTTAAAACTTCTTCTCAGTGTTTGCGTCTGAACAAGCAGCATTATTTGCTTTGGAGTGCTTGGGATTTTTATCTGGCATGTTTAAAAAAAAAAACAGCCTTAGAATAACTTATTAGTTCTGCTTTACAGGATGCAGCTGGCTGTAAAAACAATCAACTCAATATATCAAGATCATATTTCATATCTTCTAATTCCTTTGTGATTGATAAACTCAACAATGTTAAGCTGACAAAAATAAATCTTTTTGTGTGTTTATATGTAAGGTAGGAGGAAGGAGAGGAGGGATAAATGAAAACTCCCCCGGAATAAGGCAGCCGAATGGTCTCTGTCGATCCAGTGAGTGTGAAGCTTCAGTGAACTACTTGAAGCGATCAACTTGTTGCAGAAGGTCACAGGAAACCCACACTCAGCTATCATTTTTTAAAGGGTGATTTTCTTATACACCATCCTTATTGTTGTTCCATATTTAAGGTTTTAAAAATGTATAATGGATTATTTTACTTAAATCCTAGATAAGAGAAAAATAATCCACAGTTGGTAAATGGCAGGGAATTGACTAGAAAGAAAAAGCAGGAAAATAAGTGGGCGAAGGAATAAACAAGAGAACAAGAGGTATGGCAAAGTGGAAGAGCCAACACAGCCCTCACTTGAGATTGCCAGGAAGGTGAGCTTGTGTTCTCAACCATGCCATGCTTCTGCTTCTGCTCAGACACAGGCTCTTCTCAGATGGCTGACCTTACAGAGAAGTGAAATTCAGGGACCTGCCTGCCTTCAACCTAAGGCAGTAGAGAAGACTTCCATTTTGACTCTTGCTCAACCACCCAATGTAATATAGTCAGCCATTCAGTGGCCCAAGTTCAATTCACACCAGCCCTGGATATTCATTTAGTTATTGTCTCCATATTAATAAATTTTTGAGACAGTGTCTCACTACATAGCTCTCTCTGGTTGGCCTGAAAGTCACTATGTAGAATAGGCTGACCTCTAACTCACGGAGATCCACCTGCTTCTGCCTCCTCAGTGCTGTGATTAAAGGCATGAGCCTCCATGCCTAACAAAGACATAATTCTTATGTCTCAGAAGACATAATTTTTTTTTTGGTTTTTCGAGACAGGGTTTCTCAGTGTAGCTTTGCGCCTTTCCTGGGACTCACTTGGTAGTCCAGGCTGGCCTTGAACTCACAGAGATCCACCTGGCTCTGCCTCCCGAGTGCTGGGATTAAAGGTGTGCACCACCACCGCGCGCGCCTTAGAAGAAGACATAATTTTTAAGACCCTTCTAACCAAATTAAGTCAAAAGAAAATCAATGACAGAATTTTCTCTGCAATCTACATGAATGCAACATATAAAAGGACTGATCAATTAACAGTATACCAACTCCGTAGAGAATATCTCAGCAAAAAGAATGCTAAGTTGACAATTAGAGTTTATTTAGGTGTCTCCTCGTCTTGAGGAAAAGAATTCTAAGAACATTGCATGCTTACCATTTAGCTACATATCACTTTTATTTCATTTGATACCAGAAGATATAGGAAGAACTTAATGAATGATGATTTTTCTCTTAATAGGATGGTAAGCAAGCTGGACTGCACCTATCATATTTCCTGTGATGCTTCAGGGTAGAACTGTGAGCGGTAAAGTTTTGTATTTAAAGTAGAAAGTTCATTGGCAAATTTCATGTAATTCTGCTGCATCAAAAGTAAAGTTAACTCTGCTAAAAATAATGCATCTAAAGTATAACTGCCCTCCCTGGGACCTCTTAAGCCAGATAACTCGGAGCATGCATTTCCATCAAAAACAAAAGTTCATATCAATTTTGAATATAACTCTAAACTGTATCCTATGAAAACACACAAAAAAATGCTAAAATGAACTCCATTATCAATGAGTTTGCAGTCTGTAAATAAAAGACTTTGTCTACTATCTGTTGTTTCCTCCTGACATCTGGTACCGCATGTGACCCTAACTGAGAGCCTTTTCTCTGCTCTGCTTCCCTCTTTCAGAATTCAGACAGGATATTCAATTTCTTTAGCCTGAGCCAAAATACTTATGTGTGTGTATGTCTGTGTGTGTGCGACCCTATGGAAATTTCATAGTGAAATGCATTGGTTTGTATGATCAATGAGTTCAATTATAATAAAAAGGAAAGGCAACTACTTTTAATGGAGTGAGGAGGTGGACACCTTTAATGACCCTCCTAATGTCACAGCAGAAAGCTGTCCCACCTGGATAGAACCTGCTCACTTTCCTTTGTCCTGCAATTTACAGTAAGGCTGGTCTCATTGAAAAGATACAGAGGTACCCCCCTCTTTTCTTAAGAGAATAAATGCATTTTTAGAGCAACCACAGACTGGTTATATATGACTCATGTGGGTCTGTCTTGTATGAGACACTTTGTTCCAAAATACATGGGACACATTGTGTTTTTCTGTGGAATGAAAGCACTACAGGACTCATGAGCTCTCTGTTGAGTGTGGCATGAACAAATACAACACATAATAGGCAGCTAATAAGAACGCAAACTGGTGAATAAACACACAGGCGACTCGACTGCCTGTGTTCCCTTTTGAGATGTCAATATTATCCAGGAAGCACAATGCCAGCTTTCATGGACTTTTAACAAACTGATTAGAAGTGATGGACATTTTCTCAAAAGACCTAACAACAATGTGTCAAAAATATTTCTTCCAAGTTTTCATTAATGTATTTCTTTGCAGAGCTACTGAAAATTAGACAGTGCAATCATGACAAATTAAATCAAAGTCCACCACTCTGTTTCCTAGATTTTGCAATTAATGGGACCAAAACCAACATAATAAGTTCTGTGGGGTGGAGAATTGACACATACAAACGTTCTGCATTATCAATAACTCACAGTTCATTTTCACAAATGGAGTTTGTTTCAATTCTCAGCTGTTGGACAATGATTTGACTTGGAGCAAAGGCAATGGAGTCGGGTAACAGCTGAGATGTGCTTGTTTGAATGAGGCTGAAAGATCCATTGCAGGGTTCCGAAGAGTGTGAATTACAATTCCAGTGATATCAGAAGCAACTAATTCTGTTCTTTAGAAGTGAGGACATAAAAGAAGTTTGCGGTTTGCTTATTTCGAGCTTTAATTGAGGGCTAGGTTGTAATTCATTTTCATCCCTGAGTGAGTGGTAAAAACATACACAGCAGGTAATTCTCACCACCTCACAAACTGTTGGTGCACTCAGAAGACTAATCAGGGGAAGCTTCCAATAGCAAATTATCAGCTACAAATTAAAACTCTGCCTCATGCTTGCTAAAGGCAGCCTTGCCTTTCACCAGCATCTGTGTGAGTATTAGTAACCGTTGGATTGCCGCGGGAAGGGATGATGAGGAATTCTACCTGCCTGCTTTAAAGAAAGCCTGGGAAAGGTGTGAAATAAACTAGACTTCAAGCAATGCCAAATTTGGGGCTTACAGATGAAAAGTTGTCATAATCCCAGGTGGGGTGGTGTTTATTCTGAGAATGGAATTTTAAAGTAACGCCCAACTAAAGAAACGACCAGATTCTGAAGAGAGTTTAAATCAGTTTGCATTGAAGTCCTCCAGGGAAAAACGTCTTCTCCAACCCCATCTCTCAAAATAAAGACACGGAACTTCAGATGACTATAATAACTAATTAAACTTCTGCTGTTAATTAATCTCAAAGAAACAGAGAAAGAGGCTAGGACTTTTTTTTTAAAGAAGGGTCTTTGATTTTTCCAGGCTTCATGCCATAACCTCAACGTAATTTATGAAGCATATTTTTAGCATTTAACCTTCTCAGTGATTTTTGCTTAAATGATGTTGAAAATTGTTTCAAGAAAGCTGCAAAGTGGTTGTGATAATACATAAAGAGTTCAAAATGGCTGCACATGTCTGATAAATATATATGCTACATACACAATTATGTTATTGGCTTAAATGACCATAATTGCACCTTTTGGGCTGTAGATCCACTTTTAGCTCCATCTCTTCCTAAACAAAGCTCTTGCAACAGCAATAGAGACAAGGGTGTACAAATAGTAAAAAAAAAAAAGAAGAAGAAGAAATAAATAAAAGTTCTTTTGCACTGCAACTAATCTCTTATGTTCAAAATCTTGGTTATTCTAAGTTAGAAAATCAAAGTACTGGAAAATATGTTACTGTGGATTGACTCGTACAAAATTTCCTTATAGAGGAAAACCTTCGTGTAGTTGTAGTTTTCAGAGCTGCACAGACCTAAGCACAGGTGGAACCTACCAGTTAGCTGTGTTTTCCAATCAAGTGTCTCTGTCTTTAAAAAAAAAAAAAAAACCTAGATAAATTACTCAAGGATGCAAATCTGAATTCCTGAGGGCCAAGCTTCAAGCTGTAGCAAATTGAAACACTATCACTGAAATCTCCAGGCAGGAGAGGAGTAAAAGGGATGGGCAGGAGAGACATTTAGAAATGAAAAATCCCTGGAAAACAGCCTTGGGAACCCTGTAGGACACTCCCACCCTAATAACCACCTCACAAGACATTCACTTCCTTAACTTCACAGATGTTGGACCCTGCTTGGTAAACATATAGATAGTCCTGAATCCGTTGATACCATAAGCCATTTCCTGGGGCTCAACCTTAAAAATCACTTTCAGGTCAGCCATTCAAAGAGCTTTGTCTGTTTCTTATTCTACTTGGTGTGCGTGTGTGTGTGTGTGTGTGTGTGTGTGTGTGTGTGTTTGCCTTATCTATATCCTGCCATTTAAGACAAAATTATTAGTAATTAGGAAATGTGGGACTTTCTGTTTTCTTCAGCAGATGTTGATTTTTCTTGTAAGATCTGGTTGTTTGTCTACAACTATATTTGAAAACACATTTTTCTTGGTGCTATCTGTACCCATGACAGTGCATTCATAAGAAAGGGACTTCTTGGGGTCCTGGATATGAGAATATGTACAAA
>NC_051066.1:91361324-91398520 GCF_004664715.2 Peromyscus leucopus | reverse complement strand
TGAAAATCAACTCTAAGCTTCACATTTTTGTATTTTTTTTTTTTTTTTTTTTTTTTTTTTTGGTTTTTTGAGACAGGGTTTCTCTGTGTAGCTTTGCGCCTTTCCTGGAACTCACTTGGTAGCCCAGGCTGGCCTCGAACTCACAAAGATCTGCCTGCCTCTGCCTCCCGAGTGCTGGGATTAAAGGCGTGCGCCACCACCGCCCGGCCCATTTTTGTATGTTTTAAAGCAAAGATGTAATATTAATAGTAGTAGGGTTTATTTGTTTTCTTTAAAAGGTTTTATTTACTAATTTGTATTTATGTGTGTATATGCATGGATGCACAATACTGTGTTGTAGAATCATTTGGAATTGCTGAATTCCCTGTGGTTCCAAAGATACTCAGTTAAACTGTAAAATCTAGTCCCTATATTCCTGCCACATCAGTCTGGCAAGGTCTCTACAGAGTCTCTAGATATCTTTTCTCTAGTGTCTAGCTAGTCTTTCTCTGGTAATGGCATGGCAACCTCCTGGCTATGAATTGGGTCAGTGATCAATGGCTTTTGCCAACAAGACATGTTCACCTAAGGCTTAGGAAATTTAAATGAATAGGCTTGTCCACAAGTTGTCAGAATCTCTTAACTACAGAAACATTTCTGTCCAGGAAATCTATTGACATTTTCCTCATGCATTCTAAGAATTTGTCATACATTATTTTATTTATTTTAATTAAATAATTAGTTTGCATGTATGAGTGTTTTGCCTCCATGTATGTCTGTATACCACATGCATGCCTGGTAACTAGAGACTGAAAGAGTGCACTGGATCCCCTGGATCTGGAGTTACAGATGGTTATGAGCCGCCATGTGGGTGCTAGGAATAGAACCTGGGTCCTCAGGAAGAGCATCCAATGTTCTTAACTGCTGAGCCATCTCTCCAGCCCATTAGGAACATATAATTTTAAAGGTTTTGACAATTACAGCTTTTCAATTTTATTTTCTTTGCAATGCCAATCTGTTCTCTGCTCAGGTTCTCTACTGGGAGAACAATCTGTCTAATTCTGTAGTGAATCTGAATATTTTAGCCATTTAACTATTATTATTTCATTTCTGTATATAAAAGAAAATTCTTTTGTTTCTGGCATGGTAAGAGTTTTTGAGGAAAAGTATGCCAATCAAGAACCAGTGAGGTAGCTTAGGAGGCAAAGCATTTGCCATCAAGTTCTGATAACTTGTATTCAACCCTGGGGCCCACATGGTGGAAGGAGAGAACCTACTTGGCAAGTTGTGCTCTGAACTCTACAAGTGCACCATGGCACATGTGTACACACACACACACACACACACACACACACACACACACGCACGAACATGAACACAGACACAAACAAAATGAATTTTAAACTGTAAAAAATACGCATCTGTAATAGGTGCTAAATTCCATGATTTCTTTGCCTCTGTGTAAAAATCACATGCCTTCTAATTGGTTCAATATTTTGTTAATTTCAATAGATTAATCTTTCTTAACAACAGCCTGTATTTTCTTTTCTAGCTCAATCAATAACAGCCCTGATATCAAGACTTTGCTGGACATGTAAATATGTTTATGGCTATCTGGTTTTATCTTTTGATTCTTGGAGGATTTTGTCTAAACTTTGTGTTATTTGCTATTAGAAAGCTTGTCTCTGGGGTTTTTATCATGAAAAATTATTTTATAAATACTGAGAAATGTAAATGTCATGGTTTCAATTAAAAGCTGAATCAACCCAGAAATGCTGTTATGATAGAAACTGTTCCAGGCCTTGAAGGAGATCCTCCAGTTTAAATGAGCTAACAATGTGAAAACATTGGATGTGGATCATTGAAAGAGAGACATGAGTACATAAATCACATAAAGAGCAGCTGACATCCCCAGCAGTCTTTGTAAGGTTGAGTGGCACGTTTTGTGGACATCTGTTGGTGTAACTGTCTTGTTAAATAAGAAACACAGAGCCAAATACAGAGTTAAAAGCCAAGAGGTCAGAGCAATAGCTAAGAGCTAAAAACCTTACCCTTCACTGCTGCTACTGTCCTTCTCAGCAAGAGACCTACATCCTGTGTGTTTGTCCTTTTTATCGACTTTCTATTCTGCCTTCTCATTGGTTGTAAACCCAACCACATGACCTCCTCGTCGGTGCCCATCTATACAGACCTCCAGGTCTCCTATGGTTGGTATTGAGATTAAAGGTGTGTGTCTCCATGCTGGCTGTATTCTTGAACACACAGAGATCTGCCTAGCTTGCCTCCCAAGTGCTGGGATTAAAGGCATGCACACCCCCCCCCGCCCAGTTTCTGCCATGGCTGGCTATTAGCTCTGACCCCCAGGCAACTTTATTTATTAACATACAAATAAAATCACATTTCAGTACAAATAAAATATCATCATAGACATCCCCCTTTCCCCAGTTATTCTGAAATTGCAGAGGAACAAGGAACTTGACCAATGGTTCTGTCAGCTCCCTCACAGACTCTACCTCTGTTCTCTGCAGTGTCAAGGCCTTAGCACATAGTCATATCTCTCACAAAAGAACCTGGACATTTGGTCTAACTCAGAAGTCATTGTTTCGTACTGTGAAGCATCCAAAAGTTCTGACTCGTGGATCCTGCATGTTTCCATTTTTTTTTTTAACATAAAAAGTTAGCTCTAGTGAAGAGGAAATCAGAGAGGGATTTTCAAAGCTGGTTCTCTTCCCAGTACTGAAATTCTGATGTCGGACAGAACACCTGACCTCTGTCAGCCCTGCTTTCCTTGTGGGGTTAACATGACATGGGTGTTGCTCTCCAAAATTATATGCAGAACTAAGGCTGCATGTTTCAGTGACTACTTCTAAGTTATGATGTGACACTGCTTTGGCATGTTGAGCTGACTCAAGCATTTCCTTTTACCCACAGGAAGTTAACTTTTGAGCTGTTTGGCTTTGTGATTTCATTTCAGGGGTGCTTTGTTGTAGTGGTTAATTCTACAATCCCTATGCAGGCTGACTGTGGAATGAGGCTGGCTGAAAGCAGTGAGTGGTTTAGTTGTTAACATAGACAAACTGTTTCACATTTCTTCTTCTTTCTCAAAACACTACTCTAGTTTTCTTTTTCTGACTGGCTTAGAAAAAAGATAGATAGATAGATAGATAGATAGATAGATGGATGGATGGATGGATGGATGGATGGATGGATGGATGGGATGGATGGATGGCAGGATGGATAGATGGATAGATACATAGATAGATAGATAGATAGATAGATAGATAGATAGATACATAGATAGATAGATAGATACATAGATACATAGATACATAGATAGATAGATCATAGATAGATAGATAGATAGATAGATAGATAGATGGATGGATGGATGGATGGATGGATGGGATGGATGGATGGCAGGATGGATAGATGGATAGATGGATAGATACATAGATAGATAGATAGATAGATAGATAGATAGATAGATAGATAGATAGATCATAGATAGATAGATAGATAGATAGATAGATAGATAGATAGATAGATAGATAGACAGACAGACAGTAGGCATTGTCTTCTGAGAGGTAAAAGCTACTGGGATGCTAGGGTACCAGGACAGTCCTGGTTTTCCATGACCTTCAGGAAGTGCCTTCATTATGATGACCTCATTCCTTATCTACTTATAGTAAGAATATTGAGGCCATTTATTTTCATTATTTTTGTAATGCTGGAAATTGAACCTGGGGATTAAGCATGGTAGGCCAAGACTCTATTTCTTAGCTACAAACCTAGGCCTGAGAAACTCATTTATGATGCAGTGATTTCTAACAAAAAGTAAAATATTTTTTTCTCCAGAAATCAATCTCTTTTTTTCCAGTAAAGAATCTACCTCTGAGTTTTATATGATGTTTATAATTAACCCTACAGTAACTCAATGGCTGAGAATTCTCTGAGAAACACCATGCTGGGAAGGGAAGACACTGCCTTCTGGATTTATGACATACATGTGTTTTCATCCTAGTCTTTCTGTAGATTACTCTTGACAACCCATAAGTATAATAGTGTTGCCTCATCCATTGATGTTAGTTCAACAGCAGTTAATAACTTAATAATAAAATATTTAAAAATTTCTTCATAAGGTTTATTTGAATGAATTTTTGGTTAAAATACACAATCCTAATTTTCACCCTTCCGTTGAAGTAAAGCACACTGTAAGTGACAGAACACAATGGATAAGAGATTTACATAATTCCAAAGCATAGGGAGGAAGTCTATTTTGGACTGTGGGTGTGTGTGGTGGGTAGAGAGGCATGCTTGTTGGCTGAGCAGTAAATGAGCTTGACCCAGAATGTTTGAGGTTTCTTTCAGAGAAGAGAATAAGAGAGGCCAAGGTCCCAGATGGTCATTAAGACTGGGCAAACTATTCTCTCTGGCAAGTGGCTCCTCCAGAAGAATTCTGTGGGTACTCCAGTGGTTAGATATCAGTCATTTCATTTGAGTTTGACAGTGGATGCTTTGATTTTATTTTCTTAGCTACAAAATGGAATTTTAAAGTATCTCCTTACTCTAAACATTGCCCCATAAAAGCACTCTAAAAACACAATAATTACTAATGTTCATCAATTTCAGCTACATTTTAATAGTTCATTGCTGTGGGTGATTCTAAAAGCTTTAATCAGGGAATGATTTCAAGCATGTATGTGTTTTGGGGTCAGAGAGATGACTGAAGCTAGCAAAAGCATTTGCTGCTGAGCTAGACAATCTTAGTTCAACCCCCAGATCCTGTTTGGAGGAAGGAGAGAATCGATCCTTGCAAGCTGTCGTCTGATTTCCACGTGTGTGCACCACAGCAAATGCATGCATCCCAACAACATAAATAAATGAATGAATGAATATATAATCAAGCTTTAAAAATGGGTTTATGATTCCTTGAGAACAGGAAACCCCATCGTCACACATGAGACACCACCCTTCAAGTTGTTGGTAAGCAGAACCCAAGGGACCATGTCAAAATAATATAAACTACAGCCATTCTACTTGGTTGCTGCTTCCCAGAGCTTGGGGATAAAGCCCCATAGCTAAAGACACCATACACTTTGGTCATAGTACTTTGAGGAATGGAGTTGTAGTGACCTGGAAGCTGCCTCCCTAAGGTTAGCTTTCATACTCTTGAAACATGCTATTCAAGTTGCCAATTTTATCAGCTTTATCACTAGTCCTATCCAGTCATAAAGCCTGTGATCCATAGCAATAGCCGGCCTTGCAAGATGTCTTTGATGTAACAGTGGCACTTACATTTTGGGGATAACCAACAATTAACTATTTCGACTGAAGGTAACCTTTGCTTGCTTAAAATAAACCAACAAGCAGCGGCTAGAAGTCAGGGACTGTAGAGAAGAACCTCCTACTACCATTTCCCCAAATTAATATTGTTTCTAATTCTAAATACTTATCTATTCTGAATACTCATCCTTATACCCACGGAAAAGGGCAGCTCTCACTCTCATCAAAGAAGATCCTTTTTTGCAGTAAGCAGAGGCTATTACAAAGATCCACAACTAGTCAAAAGACAGAGAATAAATGTTTAAAAGATTGTGGAGATCCTGCCCCCGACTTCCCTTCTGGACCAGAGGTGAGTATCCGGGCCCATCCCTGGGCTCCAGCCACCCCTGGGAACACCTGCCCAACTTGGCCCCAGGTTCGGGCCACCGGGCAGGTCCCCTTTTAGCCCCACTGGGAAGGATCCCCTTCTCCAAGCCCCCGGCAGCCCCTGCAATCTCCATGCCCTGCCCCCACACCCATCTGCCTGAGACCCCAGCCACTTCTTGAGATTTAGAGTCCGGTCCCCAACTCCCATCCTGCCTTCGACTTCCCTTCTGGACCAGAGAGGGCTCCCATCCTGCCCCGTCCTTCCCTTCTGGACAAGAGCTCACATTCTGACCGGGCCTTCTGGACGAGAGCGCACATCCTGCCCTGGACTTCTCTTCAGGATAAGAGCGCCCATCCTACCACTGACTTCCTGTCTGGACAAAAGCTCCCATCCTGCCCCAGTTTCCCATCCAGATAGGAGCTTCCATCCTGCCCCTGAGTTCCCGTTTGGACAAGGGAGCTCCCATCTGGACAAGAGAGAGAGGATTCCTGAATCTGTCAGCTCTGTCTGAAACAAGTGCACTGATAAGGCCAAGAACGAACCATAAGGAGATGGGCAGATGTCAAGGCAGAAGTACATACAACAAAATGAAGAACAATACAGCATCACCAGAACCTAGCCCGCCTCCAACATCTAGATCTGAACATCAAAAATTGGAAGAAGCAGAAGAAAACAGCCTTATGAATAACATCATGAAGAAGTTAGAGGCTTGTGTAGAGGAAAAGACAAAAAAATGGGAAGAACGGTGTAAACAACTAGAGGAAAGGGCAAAGAATTTAGAAGAAAACAATAAAGTCCTGGAAGAAAACAATAAAGTACTGAAAGAAAATCATGAAAAAGCAATGAAACAAATAAAGGAAACAGTCCAAGACCTGAAAAGGGAAATAGAAAAAATGAAGAAGACACAAACAGAGGGAATGCTGGAAATAGAAAATCTGAGTAAAAGATCGGGAACTTCAGATGCAAGTATAACCAACAAAATGCAAGAGATGGAAGAGAGGATCTCTGGCATTGAAGATACAGTAGAAGAAATAGATTCATCAGTCAAAGAAAACACTAAAGCCAACAAAGTTATGAACCAAAATGTCCAAGAAATTTGGGACACCATGAAAAGACCAAACCTATGAATTATAGGGATAGAAGAAGGTGAAGAATACCAACTCAAAGGCACAGAAAATATATTCAACAAAATCATAGAAGAAAACTTTCCCAACTTAAAGAAGGAAATGCCTATGAAGATACAAGAAGCCTATAGAACACCAAACAGACTAGACCCCCCAAAAAAGTCCCCTTGACATATAATATTTAAACAACTAAATGTACAGAATGAAGAAAATATTAAGAGCAGCAAAGGAAAAAGGCCAAGTGACCTATAAAGGCAAACCCGTCAGAATAACACCCGATTTCTCAATGGAGACTTTGAAAGCCAGAAGGACCTGGACAGATGTAATGCAGACACTAAGAAACCATGGATGTCAGCCCAGACTAATATACCCAGCAAAACTTTCAATCATCATAGATGGAATGAACAAGACATTCCAAGACAAAGCCAGATTTAAACAATACCTATCCACAAACCCAGCCCTACAGAAAGCACTAGAAGGAAAATTCCAACCGAAGGAAGTCAGATACACACTCGAAAACACAAGCAATAGATAAAGCCACAGCAGTAAACCCCAAAGAAGAGAAGTACACACATGCTACCACCAAAAATAACAGGGATGAACAATTACTGGTCATTAATATCCCTTAATATCAATGGACTTAATTCACCTATAAAAAGACATAGGCTTACAAAATGGATACAAAAGGAGGACCCATCTTTCTGCTGCATACAAGAAACACATCTCAAATTCAAAGACAGACACTACCTAAGAATAAAAGGCTGGGAAAAGACTTTCCAATCAAATGGTCTTAAGAAACAAGCAGGGGTAGCCATCCTGATATCCAACAAAATAGACTTTAAACTAAAATCAATCAAAAGGGATCAAGAAGGGCATTACATACTCATCACAGGAAAGATCCACCAAGATGAAGTTTCAATTCTGAACATTTATGCCCCAAACACAAGGGCACCCATATATGTAAAAGAAACATTACTAAAGCTTAAACCACATATAAAACCCCACACATTAATAGTGGGAAATCTCAACACCCCACTTTCACCACTGGACAGATCTCCCAAATCGAAACTTAACAGAGAAATAAAGGACTTAACTGATGCCATGACCCAAATGGACCTAATAGATATCTACAGAACATTCCATCCTAACAAAAAAGAATATACCTTCTTCTCAGCACCCCATGGAACTTTCTCTAAAATTGACCACATACTTGGCCACAAAGCAAATCTCAACAGATACAAAACAATTGGAATAACCTCCTGTGTTCTATCAGACCACCATGGTTTAAAGTTAGATTTCAACAACAACAAAAACTACAGAAAACCTACAATCTCATGGAAACTGAATAATACTCAACTGAATCACCAATGGGTTAAGGAAGAAATAAAAAAAGAAATTAAATATTTCCTAGAGATCAACGAAAATGAAGACACCACATACCCAAACTTATGGGACACTATGAAAGCAGTGCTAAGAGGGAAATTCATAGCACTAAATGCCCACATAAAGAAGTTGGAGAAATCTCACACTAGTGACTTAACAGCACACCTGAAAGCTCTAGAACAAGAAGAAGCAAAGTCTCCCAGGAAGAATAGACGCCAGGAAATTCTCAAAGTGAGAGGTGAAATTAATAAAATAGAAACTAAGAGAATAATACAAAAAATTAATGAAATAAAGAGTTGGTTCTTTGAGAAAATCAACAAGACAGACAAGCCCTTATCCAAACTAACCAAAAGACAGACAGAGAGAATCCAAATCAACAAAATCAGAAATGAAAAGGGGGATATAACAACAGACACTGAGGAAATCCAGAAAATTATCAGGTCATATTTCAAAAACCTCTACTCCACAAAACTGAAAAACCTAAAAGAAATGGACAATTTTCTGGATAGGTACCACATACCTAAGTTAAATCAAGACCAGATGAACTATTTAAATAGTCCAATAACCCCTAAGGAAATAGAAACAGCCATTAAAAGTCTCCCAACCAAAAAAAGCCCAGGACCAGATAGATGGTTTCAGCGCAGAATTCTACCAGATCTTCAAAGAAGAGTTAATACCAATACTCTCTAAATTGTTCCACATAATAGAAACAGAAGGGACATTACCAAACTCCTTCTATGAGGCTACAATAACCCTGATTCCCAAACCAAACAAGGATACAACAAAGAAAGAGAACTCCCGCATGAACATTGATGCAAAAATACTCAATAAAATACTGGCAAACAGACTCCAAGAACACATCAGAACAATTATCCACCATGATCAAGTAGGCTTCATCCCAGGGACGCAAGGGTGGTTCAACATACGAAAGTCCATCAACGTAATACACCATATAAACAAACTCAAAGAAAAAAACCACATGATCATCTCACTAGATGCAGAAAAGGCATTTGACAAAGTCCAACACCCCTTCATGATAAAAGTCTTGGAGCAATCAGGAATACAGGGAACATACCTAAACATAATAAAGGCAATTTACAGCAAGCCAACAGCCAACATCAAATTAAATGGAGAGAAACTCAAAGCAATTCCACTAAAATCAGGAAGGAGGCAAGGCTGTCCACTCTCCCCATACTTATTCAATATAGTACTTGAAGTTCTAGCCAGAGCAATAAGACAACATAAGGAGATTAAGGGGATACAAATTGGAAAGGAAGAAGTCAAGCTTTCCCTATTTGCAGATGACATGATAGTATACTTGAGTGACCCCAAAGATTCCACCCAGGAACTGATAAAGCTTATAAACACCTTCAGCAACATAGCAGGATACAAGATCAACTCAAAAAAATCAGTAACCCTCCTATATACAATGGACAAAGAAGCTGAGAAGGAAATCAGAGATACATCACCCTTTACAATAGCCACAAAATGACATAAAATATCTTTGGGTAACACTAACCAAGCAAATGAAGGACCTGTATGACAAGAACTTTAAGTCCCTGAAAAAAGAAATTGAAGAAGATGTCAGAAAATGGAAAGATCTCCCATGCTCGTGGATAGGCAGGACCAACATAGTAAAAATGGCAATTTTACCAAAAGCAATCTACAGATTCAATGCAATCCCCATCAAAATACCAACACAATTCTTCACAGACCTAGAAAGAATAATACTCAACTTCATATGGAAAAAACAAAAAACCCAGGATAGCCAAAAGAATCCTGTACAATAAAACAACCTCTGGAGGCATCACTATCCCTGACTTCAAGCTCTACTCTAGAGCTACAGTAATAAAAACAGCTTGGTATTGACATAAAAACCGACATGTGGACCAGTGGAATTGAATTGAAGACCCTGACATTAACCCACACACCTATGAACATATAATTTTTGACAAAGAAGCCAAAAGTGTACAATGGAAAAAAGAAAGCATCTTCAACAAATGGTGCTGGCATAACTGGATATCAACATGTAGAAGGCTGCAAATAGATCCATATCTGTCACCGTGCACAAAACTTAAGTCCAAGTGGATCAAGGACCTCAACATAAATCCAGCTACTCTGAACCTGCTAGAAGAGAAAGTAGGAAGTAGTCTTGAATGCATTGGCATAGGAGATCACTTCCTAAATATAACACTAGTAGCACAGGCACTGAGAGAGGCAATCGATCAATGGGACCTCTTGAAACTGAGAGGCTTTTGTAGAGCAAAGGATACAGTCAACAGGGCAGGGCGACAGCCTACAGAATGGGAGAGGATCTTCACCAACCCCACATGTGACAGAGGACTGATATCCAGAATATATAAGGAACTCAAGAAATTAGACATCAAAATGCCCAACAGTCCAATTAAGAAATGGGCTAGGCCGGGCGGTGGTGGCGCACGCCTTTAGTCCCAGCACTCGGGAGGCAGAGGCAGGCGGATCTCTGTGAGTTTGAGGCCAGCCTGGACTACCAAGTTAGTCCCAGGAAAGGCGCAAAGCTACAGAGAAACCCTGTCTCAAAAAATCAAAAAAAAAAAAAAAAAAAAAAGAAATGGGCTATAGAACTAAACAGAGAATTCTCAACAGAGGAAACTCAAATGGCTGAAAGACATTTGAGGAATTGCTCAACATCCCTAGTCATCAGAGAAGTGCAAGTCAAAGCAACTCTGGGATACCACCTTATGCCTGTCAGAATGGCTAAGATCAAAAACACTGAGGACACTTTATGCTGGAGAGGATGTGGAACTCGGGGAGCTCTCCTCCACTGCTGGTGGGAATGCAAGCTTGTACAACCACTTTGGAAATCAATATGGCGCTTTTTTAGAAAATTGGGAATCAATCTCCCCCAAGATGCAGCTATACCACTCTTGGGCATATACCCAAGAAATGCTCATTCATGCCACAGGAGCACTTGCTCAGCTATGTTTATATCAGCATTGTTTGTAATACCCAAAATCTGGAAACACCCTAGATGCCCTTCAACTGAAGAATGGATAAATAAATTGTGGCACATGTACACAATGGAATACTACTCAGCAGAGAAAAATGGTGACATCATCGGGTTTGCAGGCAAATGGATGGATATAGAGAGGATCATCCTGAGTGAGGTAACCCAGACTCAGAGAGACAAATATGGTGTGTGCTCACTCATAGGAGGATGCTAGATGTGGAACAAGGATGACTGGACTGCTACTCACATCACCAGTGAGGCTACCTGGAAAACAAGACCCCAAGAAAGACACGGGGATGACCCAATGACAGAGAAATGGATGAGATCTACATGAACAGCCTGGACATGAGTGGGAGCAATGAACGGTGAGGGTCGAGGGAAAGAGAGCAGGAGATCCCAGCTGGATCAAGAACAGAGAGGGAGAACAAGGAATAGGAGACCATGGTAAATGAAGACCACATGAGAAAAGGAAGAAACAAAGTGCTAAAGAGGCCCACAGAAATCCACAAAGATACCCCCACAAAAGACTGCAGGCAATGGCCGAGAGACAGCCGGGACTGACCTACTCTGGTGATGGGATGGCCAAACACCCTAATAGTTGTGCCAGAAACCCCATCCAAGTACTGAGGAATCTGGATGCAGACATCCATGGCTAGGCCCCGGGTGGAGCGCTGGGAGTCTAATTAGCGAGAAAGAGGAGGGTTTATATGAGCAAGAATTGTTGAAACCAAGGTTGGATAAAGCACAGGGACAAATAGCCAAACGAATGGAAACACATGAACTATGAACCAAAGGCTGAGGGGCCCCCAACTGGATCAGGCCCTCTGAATAGGTGAGACAGTTGATTGGCTTGATCTGTTTGGGAGGCATCTAGGCAGTGGTACCAGGTCCTGGGCTCATTGCATGAGTTGGCTGTTTGAAACCTGGGACTTATACAGGGACGCTTGGCTCAATCTGGGAGGAGGGGACTGGACCTGCCTGGACTGAGTCTATCAGGTCGATCTCAGTCCTCGGGGTGGCCTTGATCTGGAGGTGGTAAGAATGGGGAGTGGGCTGGGGGGAAGGAGAGGGAGGGCAGGAAGGGGGAGAACAAGGGAATCTGTGGCTGTTACGTAGAACTGAATAGTATTGTAAAATAAAATTTAAAAAAATGGCAAAAAAAAAAAAAGATTGTGGAATGTTCAGTCCAGCTGAGACATCTAGAAAGTAATTCCCATGCCGAATGCCTGGGGAACATTGTGGAAGATGGGGCAGCAAGATTGTAGGATCCAGGAGACCAGGAAGGCTGCTGGGAGATAGTATCTTCCAGACATAACTACTGAGGGAGAGTGAATCAGTTTGCTCCCAATCCTAAGTGGTCAGCCCAAAATACATGTTCATATGACAATACCAACTGGATTCAATAGGCTGTATAAATGTGTAACTACAGTAATTATAGAAAAAGAGGTAATAAAATTGTGAGGGGTAGTGGTGGTGGAGACATGAGAGGCATTGGAGAGGGAAAAGGACAAATAGAAATGTTATAGATATAATATACTTATATGTGAAGTTCTCAAATATTAAAATAAAGACTGAAAAAATACCTATTTGAGAGTAACCTTATTTATTTAAAGCTGAAAATATATATAATAATTCCAAAACTTTAATGAATTTGAATTCAATTTTTTGCCTTCTACTTACTGGGTTTGTGCATGCAAGTGCACATTGATTCATGAGGGTGGTGTTGTGTAGCAATATATTCATTAATTTACTCCTGATTCATGAATAACGCTTTGGAAATTATAGTGTGCAGACTTTCAAATCCTGTTTGGACACAGGAGGAGTGCCAGGCATCCACGTGACAGTCATAAATAGAACCAGCAGACGTGAGGCTTTGAGAGTGAAGTAATCAGCTACAGTAGAGGATACATTCAGATGATTTCAAAGGGAGCTAATAATACCTGTTGGATGTTGGTGAGAAAGAGCAGAATGTTGTTCCATGTTGTAAGGTGAGAATAATGAAAGCTGATTGCCTTCTTCTATTTTAGGTTAATGAAATCATTCTAACCTGAACAAAGGACTTAGATTAAGGAAAAGAGAGCTATGAAACCATGTTTTTAGATGACCTTATCTGTCAGAACAAGGAATTCTACAGGGGAGGCACTGATGTTTGGAAAACAAGGGTGGATGCCAAAAGTGACTTTACTCAATACGCTGTGCAAGACGAACTACAGGATGGGTGATCTGAGCTTCCTTTCCCCTTCATTTCATAGAAGTTACATGTGGACATAGTTTGCAGTGGCAAATAATTTATTAGAGTCAGAAAACAATAATTCTCCAGCCCGCTTCCTTCTGCTTTGTGGAAGACATGTTCACACATCTAACTTCAGATATTTAGTTTGTTGGCTTACCTCTAAGTCACACTTACGTTGGTAAGTTCTGATTTTTTTAGATAGGCACCTCCTGTCCTCCTCTCATTCCAGGGCAGCTGTTTGAAGTGATTATTTTTCCCCTCACTAAGCTGTGCTGTTTTGAATTTTCTGAGATGAGACTTGTCAGTTTATTTTCACACACAGCACTGGACACTGGGCACCAGTGATGGGACACATGGGCGGGGCACCACTGTTGCTGGCTTCCACGTGGGAAACATGAGGGATATAGTGGGAGACCTTTCAGTGTTTCCTTTCTTTGTGAATTCATTGCTATTTAGACCATTTCTCTAATTTTTATAACTTTCACATCTGTTTTACACACTTTCTTCTTTCTCTTTGCTCTCTAGCAGCGTCCTGTGGCTTTCATCTTCAGCCTCCTGGTCGTGGTTGCAGCTCCCATTTTTGTTTGAGCATTTTAATTTTCAAAATATTTTATTTTCATCAGCTTCATGTTTAGATTATACCATTTTAAAATGATAACACATTTTCTTACTCACGCAAAGGTATTAATGATTGTTTTGAAGGTTTGTTTCCCATCCTAAGTTTTGTCCCATGTGGTCTGTTAGCAGTTGAAATAGATTGAGGATGGAGAAATACAGACTTTTGGTGGGAAGTTTGAGTTCATGGGCAGCACTTGCCGGCTGGGTTTTCCTTAAGGATTCTCGGCTGAGACACTTGGTCGTTAATACTTGGGACCTATTTTGTCTGATTTTCCATCAGATTCAGGAAAGACGACTTACTCCCCTGTTTCATGTTGCAGGTCTAGCTGACTATATTCTTGTATCCAACTAATTTGTGAACTCAGAAATCAGGATATGCAATATCTTAATCGTCTCACTTTCAATGTGGCATACCAGATATCTCCAGTCAATGAGAGCCAGATAATTATCTCCATTTAGCTATTCCTGGTGTTAGGGAGCACATTGGCCCAGCTGTACAAAGTAGGGAAGGAGAGGAGTCATGCTGTATTTTTTCTTCATCGCATTTTAAACCTATCTTTCTTCTTGATGTTGCCTTTAGCCCTCCTCCAGAGGAACATAGCATTGTGGAATTCAGAAGGTTCTAGTTCTGCATTGTGAAACAGGCTGGCTTTGGGTTTCCCTATTTCCGCGAAAGAAACAAGCTGTTAAATTTCTCTGCCCTTTGCCCCTTCCCTCTTTCCTTTCCAGTTTTCAATATTTAATTGCTTGCCACTTAATGTAGTATCTTTTCCCCTGGGATTTATGTTTATTTTAAGATTTTTTTATTTCTATTTTGTGTGTATGGGTGCTTTGCCAATGTGTACAGCTGTGCATCATGTACATGCAGTATCCCAAAAGCCCTGAGAGGGCATCACATCTGGAACTGGAGTTACAGATGGTTGTTAGGAGCCATGGGGGTGCTGGGAATTGAACCCAGATCCTCTGCAAGAGCAAAAAGTGCTCATAACCACTGAGCCATCTCTCCAGCCCTGGGATTTATGTCTTAAAGATACATTTACTAAAATGTTCATGAGTTTTAGAAAGTTAATAAATTCCAGTGAGTTCTCAATTTTCTATTTTAACAATCTTACCATACGCTATTGTCTTATTAGTGTGGGAATACTGGAGATAAAGTAACCAGTTTGGAGGTGATGTTGAGAATCATCATGAAAGAAAGAGACTTTGAATCAGAGGTAGTAATAATAGCTATTTTCAGAGGAAGGGTCAATATAATGTGTGGATTAATTTAGGTGGTGGAAGGAAGGAGAAGGGTGATGCCAGGCTGTTGGGGATGCTGACCAGAGTAGTGGTGGTTCCACAGCTGGAATTATTAGAGTAAACTCAGACTCAGATTTGACAATAAGTGACACCCCAAACCATGTGTTTGTGTCCTCTTCTAATCATAGGTTGGATTCTGCTGGGGTTCAGCTACAACATTTGAACCTATGGTATCTAGGGTAAGCAAAAATAAATTATATGGGGATTTAGTTACTGAATTTACTAGTTATTAAAATTACTAGGAGTTATTATAGTCACTGTATTATGTATTTATGTTATAAAGTTACTAAAATTATTGGAAGTAGTGAAGAGGAGACTGTATGCTGGGTCCAGGAATAACTTTCAGAATGAGACTAAAGAGATGACATGTCAGGGGATCCCCAAGTCTGCACCAATCATCGATGTGGAAAATCAAGAAGTAAGCATGGGAATCTGAGTTCAGGAGCCTATGGTCCTAACTGTGGTCCAGTGATAGGTATGCTGTTGACACCACATGTGTGCCATAAAACTCAGGAGATACTAGGCATCGGACCATTTCTATGGGTGGAGCTAGCAGTTCATCAGTCTGTTTCAGAGGAGCAGCAATTAAAGAGGTGCAAATGATTCTGTCTAATCTCCTACCTTTCCAGAGCACTTATGAAACTTACTTCCTCATTCATAACCTAGCTGCAGTGGAGCTCTGGAGTAGTCGTAGTTCTTGGCTTTTCAGTTCCATACATAGAGGGACTGATACCAGAAAGATGATGGGAAAGGATGCTGAGCATGAGTTCACATCAAACAAAATCTTCTCCCTTGGTTGCTTAGTATACCAGTGTGGAGCATCAACAGTGTTATGAGGCGAGTAGCAAATGTCACACATATACTTATGCACTGAACAAATGAAGCACACCAGCTAAGGAGACAGCTCAGTGGATAAAATTTCTTGTCATGCAGGTGTGAGGGTCTGAGTGTGAATCCTTAGCAGCCATGTAAAAAGCTGAGTAAGACTACATGCATCTGTAACCCCAATCCTTGGGGTAGGAGGAAGAGACAGGAGTGAATGAAAGAGAGAGAGAGAAAGAGACAGAGAGGGAGAGAAAGAGAGATTATCTTGTTTTCATTTGGATTTATGAATGTACTGTAAAAGGTATATCAATAGTTCACATGAAAGTGAAAAACACTGAGTTTATATTTCTCTTTCTTTAGAGAGTAGACATTAAGGGTAGACTCCTGATGAGTATAGAGGCCTATAATCAAATTTCCCTTTACTTCCACTCTCCAGACTCTGACTCTTAAGTTGCTAGTAAGTGAAGGGCTAACAACTTAAAAGACTCAGTCAGGTGGGCTGTGAACCTCTGGACAGGAACCTTGATATTAATGAACCCCTGGGCTATAAGATAAAGGAAGCTTCTGCTAGGAAAATCAGCTGAACAACCTCCCTTGGTATCTACCACTTTGAGACTACAGAGGACCTGACCTGCAGATGGAGTTGTCCATCTTCAAAGTTCCCTCCTTTCAGTGCTATGACCACTGTCCCCCAGACCGCCTTGAGGAATCCCCTGTGCTGTGTGTGCAGTCTCTACTCCTTTGGAGAGAATGGCTTTCTTAATTTGTTCTCATTAAAGGAATGGTTCTGCTTCTGGAAGTGTCTGTCTTCTCCCTCTTATTTTCATGTCACTCCATTGAAGAGGTGATAGTTGGTCTGAGGATTGAAGGGCAGGAGCCAGCTGGTTAGACAGAAGAGCAGAGACTTCTCTGGGCGAAGTACTCTCCTAACTCTTTGACGAAAGGACCTGTGTCTTGGTTTTCCATTGTCTATACTGGCATGATGGCCATCATACAGTGAGTGACATTGAAATGACTCTCATATTTGTAGGCTATCAAGGGCTAGCGACCTGGCACAGGGACAACATGATCCTGCACATTCCCTTTGGGGGTCAAGAGATGTTCCTAGTGGTACACGGGGTGTTTCTTCTCTCTAAATCACCGTGTGCTAAATCTAATAGAACATGCCAGGTCAGCTTGTAAAATCTCTCAAATGGTTTTGTCTAGGGATTTTGAGTAAGAGTAAAGCCTTTCATATAGCTTTCTACTCATACTTTTACAGAGGGTGATTACAAAGCTTTACAAAAGCCCATTTTATCAAACATTAACAATAATAAGCAAAGCATTATTTTGATGAACTAATAATGAAGATATCCAAAAGATACGGAATATATTTTTAAACTACAGATGGACCCAACAACATGCATATATAAAGCACTTAACACAATTTGCTTGGGACTCTATAGAATCCATGTTTAAAACTGAGATTTTCATCAGTCAACAGATTTCACTGTAGCCAAAGCAAATAAGAATTACTCTCTATCTTCACTGATTGCCCCTTGCTCATAAGAGGCTGTATTTACAGCAACTAGAAGAAGATACATAAATGATACACCAAGGTTTGCCAAAAGCAAGGAAGACTATTTATGGTTTCTCCACTTATATTTATACTGTCAACAGAAATATGCAAACTTGCAAATCCCACATCTAAACTTGATTCATAGTGATTTGTGTCTTTATATTTAATAGCATAGTAGTGACATGGACTTAGTAGAAAAATCAAATGTTTCCATAGACTTCACTCTTGCTAGCCTGAGTCAGACTTGGCATACATCAATGAGATTTGGAAGCAATAATATCTCAATGCTTTAGAAACTGTTCTCAAAGCATTGGCTGAGACACTGTGATCTTGCCATAAAATTATTGAAGCAATTACTATATATGGGGAATCCTCATAGGAATGTGGTTCATTGGGATGTTTGGAACAAAGTAAAATGCAAAACAAATGTCAAGATTTCTGTGTAATGGTGTGAAATATGTTTTCCTGGCCCCAAAGGAAAAGATAGAGGATTAAGAGAAATCTTTATAAAAGGCAGTAGTCCACTGTGAGAATTTGTCCTAAGGAAATAGGAAGAGAGGGGAGAATTATGTCTATGTGACTTCTGTAATTTTATTTATATTAACAACAATTCAATACTCTTTCCTGATTATAGCCTGATCATAGTCTGACCTAATGAAGAACTAATTGCCTACACTATCTGCCCTTTTTCTTAATGCCTGGATACCTCACATCTCAACTAATGATGCCAAGATGGAGTAACCATGCCCTCTGCCCCTAAACTGTTCTTCCAGGATTCCTGCTTGAATTCCTGGACTTACCCCTGCTTCCATTAGCCAGTTTTCAGGCCTTCCTTCTCCATGATGGGTCTCACCCATGCACTCCAGTGAAATCTACTTCACTACCCCGCCACCCTGATTCTTCCTCTACCTTTTACAATGGGTTCCTAACCTACCCCACTGCTTTAGATCCAAGACCTACCTGTCCCTTTCCCCACCCTCAACCTCGGTTCTGTTTGACACAGGGCCACAAGTTCTTAAATCCAATCACTATACTGCATTCCCTGTATTTAAAAGGCAAACGTCAAACTCCTGAGCAATGAGATAGTGGAATAAGCAACTGCATAATTTCTGCTACCCTTTCTCTTCAACAGAAGCCTTTTCTGTCTTTTCAGTTCTGTAGTGCTTTCTACAACCTGTACCCATTGGATAGGTGGGACACTCCAGCCCTACTCTACTCCAGCCCTCCTCCCATAGATCACCTAAAAGCCCCACTCTTTTCTTTTTTCTATTGTCTCTTTTGCAATCCTGTCAACTATTTTATAATGGTATTATAATGATATATTTTCCTAGAATAGAGCTGGCTGCTTGTTCATATATCTCTGTCTTCCTTAGTAGATCATAAGCTCATTAAAGTATACAGTTTTCATCTTGACCTTCCTCTCACCCATGTAATAAGATTAGTGTTCTGCATATAATAATTCCAGAATTTATTTATTACATTGCTTAACTATTTCATAAAATAATATGTAATTTGGTATAAACTGAAGGATTCAAATTGAATATTCACATTTGCAACAAAGAAGTCAGTGAAAGGGCACCATGTTTAGGAAGTTCTCATGTTGATGAAGAGCAAGTTCGATGCCAGACACCTACCTATTGGGTTTATTCAGCCACTTGTTTATAGGTGGACATTCTGGGTCTGCAAAGTCCAGACTCTGTATTAAGAGCTTGGGAGAGAAAGTCAAATATGACATGGCTCTACTAAAGAATGAGCATAGTTCCCAGGAAGGCACTAAACATATTACATTCAATTCTGTTCAAGAAGAACAGAAGGCACCTGGGACCCAAAGGAGAGGTGCAGTGTTAGGAGTATTTTTTAGAGGGGGCTTCTTAGTCTAGACAGACAATGAACAGCATCAAAAGAGAACATCCATGTTTAGGTTTCTGAAGGGTGTAAGAAAATGGCTTGATGACAGGATGTGAGGGATGTGTTGGTGGAAGCTGTGGGAATTGTATTGGAAGAAGGCGGGAAGAGAAACTGAGGCTGGACCCTGGATAGAACTATGGGGTTCCTGATTATGATCTGAGAGGTTGACTTTTGTTGAGGAGAGACTAGGATGACACCAAAAGCTGTGAACTGGAAAATGACACGAGAATACCTGGGAAGTGACTTCCAGGACCCTCCCCGTCGTCGTCATCTCATTGAACACCCTCCTTGCCACTGAGCTCTGTTAAAGTGAGCCAGGCCTTATTTTTTTCTCCTTTGGGAAAAATAAAATGAGGACTGCTGGAGGAAAGAAAGGAAGGATTTTAGGTAAAACCGGGTAGGCATCATTAGAACGAGAGACTTGGTGGTATTTTAAAAATGGAGGCAAGCTACATGCCTCCATGGGTAACTCAAAACTAGCAAACCTACTTTGAGTTTGATCCCTGGGACCCTCATTGTGGAAGAAAAGAACTACTTCTGGAAGTTGTCCCCTGACTTCCACATGTGAACCACGGAAGGCGTATACACACAGAGACACACATAAAATGAATAAAAATACATACAATTAAAACATTTAAAAATGGAGTGCTTCACTTTCTTCTAGATGACCCAAGGTTTACT
Organism: Peromyscus leucopus; assembly: GCF_004664715.2. Classification (NCBI taxonomy): domain Eukaryota; kingdom Metazoa; phylum Chordata; class Mammalia; order Rodentia; family Cricetidae; genus Peromyscus; species Peromyscus leucopus. Next base: position 91,378,273 of record NC_051066.1, on the reverse strand, counting down.
TTGCTTTGTTTTTACGAGGGGTGAGAAAATTCACCAGAAAGTTGTTTTAAGGGAGAGCATCCTAACCAGCGCTGTTAGTGCAAGGGTCCCAAAGCAGCACCGTACCGTGGCTTCTTGGCAGCACCGCATAGAGAATGGAGCTTCTGGGGAATCCCACCCCCCCTGACAGAACACCTGCAGAGAACGAAGCTGTAATGAATGTTTCTTGAATGGATACATTACATAAGAACTCACAAAACAGGGAGCTTGAGTCACCAAACTCTACCTACCTACCCTGACTCTGGAAGACGAACCCTTACATGGCTGGTATCAGTCCAACAGTACTGATATAGGCTCTGTGAATGAATGCCCATCATAGGCTCTGTGAATGAATGCCCATAGGCTCTGTGAATGAATGCCCATAGGCTCTGTGAATGAATGCCCATGGAGGAGTCTTCAGCAAGCCCCATCAGCTGTTTCCATCTCTGTGGACAAATCCTCTTCCGTGGGCCTTGACAAGAGACAACAGTGACACACAGTGGCTGGCGGGGTGAATCGGTCATGTTCTTTCTGCAGATAGCTCAGGATGGTATGGCAGCTATTTCTCAGAGTTTCTTTCTTTGCAAAGTTGGTCGCCTTGTTAATTCAGGCAGGTATTAACTACCCAATATATTCAGCATGTCCCTCATTGTAAGCTGTCAGCCCGTGACACAACATCACATAATGTGACGTTACATGATACATAATGCCGAGTTAAAAAAAAAAATCCCAGAGACACTTCCTTCAGTGAAATAGTAGGTAGGTAATCTGAATATTTGGGGTAATTGGCTCTAGGAAGAGAGAGGCATCATTATCTCAGGCTCCCTAGTGAGCGTTAATTAGCCATATTGCTTCATTGTGTGACAAAGAGAGGCCCCTAGTAGTGCTAAATCTATAATGACATCCTGGCCTTAGGAGACCAGGTATTTTAAACTACCTTGACTGACTGACATGTATGGTTGGAAATGCCTCTCCTCTGAGGGGCAGGAGTTCGCTGATGTGACGCAGGGAGGTTCCTTTCCTTGTCCCACCCCTCCCCCAAGTAGTCCTCCACTTGGGGAAATCATCTGTATTCAGGGCAACGGGGCTGCGTTCTACCTGTGCTGTGAGAACACTGTGCCTGTGCTCCTGATGCATGGGGTTCTGCAGACAAAGCTTCAACAGCCCTTAGCATCTCTGGCTGGACCACGACAACTCGGAAGGCCTTGTTGGGGCCCGTGCTAGCCCTTTGAATTCTTTGCTTACTCGCGTAGTAAGAAGACTGTTTGCAGGGTGGAAATCTTCCTAATGGTGGGTTAGAAATCAACATTTTAAGCTTTAGTTCAGTAATAGTAAGGTCAGACACAGGCTGGTAGCAGTGGACAAGGTACCAGCACAGAAGTTGGGCTGTTTCGCCCGAGATAAGATGCCATGACCTTCACACGGGAAGATGCTGCTGCTTCTTCTCAAGATGAGGAAATGCTCCATAGTTCTAATTTTAGCCCTACCAGGACTATGGATTTCCATATGCCTTTATGTCCTTCCACTAGTGTGCCCAGATAACAAACTTGAAGCCTAGAAAGACAGATGGCCAAGGCCACAGGACAGTCTGAAGCCAAGGGCCAGAGGAAAATGCATGGATGGGCTTATACATGACACCAGAGACTCAAAAAGATACCAGGACCTGGAGGGAATCAAACTCTGTGCTTTCCAACTGGGTGAGCTCAAAATACCCCTAATTTCTAGCCTTTGAAAGATGACGCCCCTCAGTGACTCAACTGATCTTAATTAAATGTGGACCATTTTTAGTGAGTTCTGAGTCTATGATGGATCCAAGGACTGAGTTCGGTATATCACTGAGATCAGCATTAGCTGAGTATCAGTACACAGCCTAAAGACAGGAAAGTAAAGAAGCTCAAAAGAAAGCAAGTTACAAAATCAAATCAAGACAGGAGACTCAGAGCTGACTTCTGACTCTGAATGCCTTTTGTTGATCTGGCATTTAGCTGTTTTTAAATTTTTAAATTTTTTTTACAGACTCCCATTTGTAAGAAAAATGCTGGTAAATGAACACATTATGGCAGGACTTTGCCAGTTTCTCTCTGTGTCCCCTCATACAAGGTGTGGGGACTGCCCTATTATCAGTCACAATAAGCTCACATCTCTATGACACTGACCTGCCCCTCTGCCTTCAGACTCTACCAGTTGACCCTTGACATCACCATTTTTTTTTATGTCTCTAGTCCTGAGGCTTATTCTTGGCCTTGCTTTATGTTTGTGGTTTCTCTACCTTTAACCCCAAAGATGATGAGAAACAGGTTCACACTTAAGGTGAAGAGGAATTCTCATGAAATAATTTTATTTTTGAATACTTTTAAATTGGGGAAGTTTAAAAATTGGTAGTCCAAATGAGGTTGAAGAATGAAAACATTGGAAAGGAATGATAAATGAGGAAATGGGGACAGAATCTGAAGTAGATCAAGGAATCTTGTATTGTCAAATCTGAAGCTGCTCTTACAGAGCTAAGAAAGCAATTAACTAGGAAGCCAGTGAACTTGCCTTACACAATAGTCAGCAGTGGATGAGGTTGTTCACAGGCATCATATCATTTGATCCTCACAATATGCACTTGGAGAATAAATCACTAGTTTATCCAAGGAAAGATTTATGTATATTTAGTGGCTTCCCCCCATGAACGCATGCTCTTCTGAGCCTACCATCCTGCTTCATGCTTGTATCAAAAACTCAGACGCATTAGGCAGTTCAGTTGGTTGGACATTTGTGGTCACTGTGTCAGAAGTCATTGACTTAGTTCCTATGTCTTTTGGTTGCTGTTATGAATGAAAACCACATGTGCACAGCCAATCATTTTACTATACATGTATGAAATTCCCAAGAATAAGAGAAATTAAAAAATAATGAAAACCATGACTGAATTCTCCTCTGTTTCAAAGAGAGTGAGGCACCAATGCAAAGCCATCAACTCTGCTAAGCAAGAATATGTGCTCTCCATCCAACCAAAAGAGTTCTAAGCCACGTTTGTACATATATTGGACAATACAGTTTTAGTGTCAACTCTTGGTGTGGTTACTACTGCTTCAAGATTTGATTTACAGAGTCATCTCCATAGGGCAGTTTTCCTCAATGTAAGTCATTCCAAGCAGGGAAATGAAACAATTTTGAAATGTGGTTGCAGAACAAATATCGCCCAAGACATAGGGATTTAGATTTTCTATAATAAAAGTTTTTTTTGAGTTCCCATGGATGTTAGATATTATCAGGTTGAAGACCTGTATGAGAATCCTTCTTGATGTGAGTGTTTCAGACATCAAAACATAACAAAGGCCTCACTTGGAACTGCTAGAGTAAGAGCAATACAGTGATCTTAGGGAAAAGGCCATTTTCTCCATAATTGTGCCCAGGAACCATCAGGTTTCCTTCGTTATTTCAAAAGAGAATTTGAGAGGGGGTGTGGACTGCCGCATATCCTTCCCAGGGGAACACATGTTTACATTTTGCTGAATTACTCAACTGCACAGGGATTATTGAAAAGGTAAAGATGTACTAATATTGAGCTGTAGGCAACCACATGTTGATAACGAGCCCATTGTGTCTTGGCTTGTGGAAAGAAATGAGAAAGTGCCTTTTCCTCTGTTATTTTTCCTTCTGACAGTCCTGATGCACTGCCGCAGGCAGCCTAAAAATAATAGCATGAGGTTAACTGACAATTGCAGGTATATTTACGCTGATATGCTAACATTAGCATGCTGCTTAATAATACAACTGGAGCTGTTGCAGTATGCACACAAGTAACATTTCTTCATTAGAGATGAACAAGTGTTAAAAAACCAAAGATGTTTCTTTCCCATGATTGATAGAAGTATTTGTGGCCATCTTAGTAACTTGACACCAAGAAATGATTTTTTTAAAAAACCTTTTCTATGTGGATTGACAGAAGAACAGTCTGATAAAGATATTACAGAACACACATATGCTCTATGTTTACATAAAACATCCATGGACGCATGTACACCTGTGTGTGTACACCCATATATACACATATGTATGCTAAATCCATATGCAAGCACCTCTATGTGTGCACCCTATAGCTATATGCATGCACTCACCCCTGTGTGCACCCTACACACATGTGCACACACATATATGTGTATTCCACATCATTGAGCACACACCTGCGTGCACCCACCCTCTTTGTAAATACCTCAATGTTTATTTCCTATACTCAAGTATACATACTTACCACTTTTGCCCCATGTTCATATGCACAAACTCATCACTTGAGTGTATACCTATGTGCATACACCCTAAACATTTTATGCCTGGTGATTAGAAACCTTTAAATCTGGAAATCTGGTAGGAAACCTCTAGTCTCTGTGTCACTGCATCAACAATGAAGATCATTTGTGGCTACTTTTCTAAACCATCATTTTGTTTTACCTCTGGAGTTTAATTGCTTATAACCATTATTCTTTTGTTCAAAATTTTTGTTGATTGATGCAGTAGGTTTCCTCACTTTTACCCACTTTCTGCCCCGTTGCTTTTTATATTGGCTCTACTGACAGACTTTCTTGTCTTCTCTTGGAGTCAATCAGTGGGAGTTACCAGCATAGTATCCGAGTGACTTTGCAGTGGACATGTTCCCCAGCCACCTCACTTCACAGGGCTCCGGGTCTGTGGTTTAACAAAGTCCTCTAACATGCTAAGTGGCCCCCTCTCAAAACTGAAGTTCTCAAGCAGACCTACATCTCTCATCCCTGCACCCATGGGTCAGGAACAGGGAGTGATTTCCTGTTGTTGGCAGCCTGTGGTCTTTTCCATCCCCTGATTTATTTTTATTTTTTTGTAACCCTCCTGCTAGCCTTGTGAATCATTCTTTATTGAACCCTCTTTAGTTGCCCATGTAACTGTGATTTTGGTTTCTTGAGTTGATGATGATGCTATGCTCAAGTACTGTGATAGCCTTGGGTTCTGAAAGGGAATAAAACCCAGTCCTTTCCTCAAGGAATAGAACCCAGTGAGAACATTATACATAGGTCCAGGGAGTAGCTTTGAAAAAGGGTATCTACTTCAAATTGAGAGTGTACCAAGGAAAGGCTTTTGAAAGGCATGGTGCTTGTTGTGGAACTTTTCATTTTTGAAAAATACAAATATGTAAAAATAGAAAGAACATAAGAAGCCATAAATAAGCATCACTCTGTTTCAACTGTAACTCCACCAACTCAAAAACAATTCTCCTTAATTCACTTGCACACCTCTCCCCTTGGATTGATCTGAAATTGTCCAGATGATATAACTTTACCAATATTAAGAACACACTGTCACTATCCTCTCAGGCAGCAATCAATGATTTTTAATATGATGTTCAAAATTATACATTTGTACAATAAATATTCCATTTCCAGCCTCTTTGTTTGAGCTTCTATCAAGTATGACCAATATATTTGATATATGGATAATTTTTTCTACTCCTTAGTTTCTTTCCTTGTGAGTAATTGTTTTATTTAAATTTCTTCATGGGGGAAAATATCTATGTTATTTAAAACTGAAGAATTTCCTTTACTTTAGATTTTCTGGATTAAATTTGTGTTTTTCTCTATTTTCTGTAACTTGATGGTTAAGACTAGAGTCTAATATGACTCAGTTCACTTTTGGTTTTGGCAAAGGACAGGATGACCAGAGGTTGTTGGTATGCACATCTGTCAGAAGGAATTGAAGTCTGGCTGAGCCTCGCTCCCTGATGGCAAGAGCCATTGACAACCATTGCCTAGTGGTTTCTGAACTTCATTGTTCATCAGCGTTATAGAGGGCTTGTTAGACCCGGTGTTGCTGTATACTGACCTCGAGTTTCTTAACAGTAGGTCTGAGGTGTAAATGAGAATTTTGTGCAGTTGCTGTGGGTGTTTCTGAGGTACAGACTCCTCACACAGTGAGAACTACTTAGCCCAACTCTTTACTTCATTAAGGAAGAGTGTCAGTACTTTCCAGCCAAGACTCAGTCTTGGGATCAGAGACTTTCCCAAGGATACTTGGGGTCCACAATTTGCTTAGTATCCTTGTTTTTTGTTTGTTCATTTTTGTTTTGTTTTATTTTTGCTGGTGACGTACCCAATTTAGAGTCCACATTCTTAGGGACAAAGGCATTCATTTTGTCTGGTCAGGTCATTGTTTCTAGACACTTTAGAAGCTAGGATTAGAAGACATTTTCAAAAAACAAAGTAATCGTGAGGCCAAACTGATGGTCAAAACACAGATTCAAAGACACAACTCAGGACTACTTACTTCATATTTTACAACTCAGATTTTAGTGACACGGTAATTCTTACTAGCGTGTGATACAACAATGCCAGAATAACAATACTAACACATTCAGTAATGCTACAATTTTCCACTCTAGTGTAATCTAAGTTTTATTTTTATCTTACTTTTGTCATCCTGGAGATATATAATCAAATCACAACATTTTAAAAGTCACTTAAATTGGGGTGTAGTTATGTCAGTTTTATACTGTTAATTTTTACTTTTTAGAGACTATATTTTATGTTAATCTTCTTGGGGCTAGAGAGACAACTCAGTGGGTAAGAGTGCTTGGTCTGTCACCATGAGGACCTAAATTTGAATCTTTACCACCCAAGTAAAGAAACTTGGCATGGCTATATGTAGTTGTGATCCCAACACTGATAAGAGGAGACAGGCAGATCCAGAGAGCTTCCTGATCAGACAACCTTGTCAATATGGTGAACTTCTAGGTGAATGAGAGACCCTGTCTCAAAGCAATGATGGAGGGAGCTGTAGAAGAAGACATCCTACATCCTGTTCTGGCTGCCACATGCACCTGCACACTCCCATGCATATAATACACATGTATACTACCTCCCAATAACAGAAATAATTAAGCCTGGTTCATAGTTATGTAAAATCTCTGTATGCCCTTAAACTCAAACTTTTTGACAGGATCTCTCTATGTAGTCTAGACTGGCCATGAACTTGCAATGTTTCTACCTCAGCCTCCTTGAGTGCAGGAATTACTGGAACTTGCCTGGTTGAAAATGAAATTTTTGAAGTAAGGTGTAATCAAAGACTATCTATTGTTTTACTCATCTCAAATTGTTCTTTTACTCCTTAGCAAATTCAAACATTTAAACATTTTTAATAGCATTTACAAAGTTTGTGAATTTAAGTTTAATGATGACATCTGCATGGTCACTTCTGTATAAATTGCTCCCTCTCTCCACCTTTTTCTGCTATGAGCACTAATACAATACACTATGACTTCACTATCCTGCTTTGCTTCCTCATCTAACATTTTTTGTTAACATCCTTATAGATTCAATGAGTCTCTGTAAAATATGCTATTATATTGCCTGTGCTTCTGATACCTAGAATATGTCTGTGCTTTATAGTACATAGCTATTTTATTCTTACAACCACCAGCCTCAGTTCTACAGATAAAAAAAAACATTGAATTCTTCCATTAGTCCACATTTCAAAGGTTTCCATTCAGTTTTGTTGCATAAAACTGATCTTTGATAGATTCTTTAGAAAAGGTCTTTGGGAATGGAATTCACTAAGTACTTGTATGTTCACAATAGCATTTAGCTTGTATATATTAAAATTTATCTATTTGTTCATGTTTTCCTTTATTAGATAAAGCAAATATAAAACATTGTTATGCTCAGTAGATTTATTGCTAAGATACCTGATCATAATAGATTTTTCTATCCATTTTGGGGGGATCTAGATGTCTAATATCTATCATCTATCTAATCTATCTATCTATCTATCTATCTATCTATCTATCTATCTATCTATCTGTCTAATCTTTCTCTAGCTACTTGCTTACCTGCCTGCCTTCCTACCTACCTATGCATCTATCTATGCATCAGTCTCTCATCATCCATCTATTATCTTACCTATCTTTTATTAAGCACTTATAATTTCTCTTTTATCCTTTTCAAATGTTTTTATTGTCTCTTAACATTGGTCATGATGTATTTACCTCACAGTTTTGTGGTTTGCTCTTTCAATATTCAGTTTCAAGTTATACTATAGAAAAATGCCCTTAAATTGTTTTGTATCTATTCTTTTTATTGCTTTTATTTTCTTCCTATTCAGAGGCTGCTATTGTACTTATGCCAGATCTTTATGTGTTATCTGTATTCATCACTCAATCTTGAATATATTTTAATCCACCTTTGTTATTTTTGTTATGTATACAAGTTTCTTTTTTCTATATTTAACTTAAGATACATTATATTTTGCTTATTTTCTTTCACTTTTCTTAACATTCAAGAAATAAGTTTTCTTTCCTTTTTGTCTTAAATCATTTTTCAATTTTTAATCTTTTTTCAAATAGTCCTTTTTCCAAATTACTTAGCACCTAAGTTTTGAAATTCTAACATGTTAGTTTTTATTAATTTTTAAGGTAATTTGGGGAAGATTCTTGATCTTCAGTCTCATAGGTAAACCTTCCTGTTGTGGCCCCACTACACCTGGGATTCGGTTCATTATTTATTGTTGTTTTAGCATCAGTCTTATTTATGGTTCCCCACTGATCCTCTACTATTGTTCATTAGCAAGGAAGTTGCTTTCCCTGCACTTTCCGAATGGAATGTAGAACAGCCTAACAGTCCCCTTCAACAAACACTACGAAGATGGCTGGTCTTAGACTCTCCCCAGTGCCACTCCTCTATGAGTTTTCCCATTTTTTTGTGTGCTTGTTTGGTTTTTGTGTGTTAGTGACCATGTTTCTCTGTGTAGTGCTGGCTGTCCTGGAACTTGCACTGTAGACCAGGCTGGCCTTAAACACAGAGATCCACCTGCCTCTGCCTCCCTGAGTACTGTGTATCAGTAGATCAGCTTAGTTCTCTCAATTTTTATCTTGATCTTGTCTTCTGTGCTACCTAACCTCTGTGTAATGGACTCTAATCCACTATCTCCTAATCTTTGCTACATGAGACTCCGCTTTATAGGTCCTAGATCCTCAAATTCTCCTGGAACACTGGGTCCTATTTTTAATGTCTTGCAATAATCCTCAAAGTGGGAAGTTTCCAAACCCGCTTTTCCCTACTTACCCTTTCCTAGGACTCCAGAAAAGAAGTCAAAGCTTTTAGTTAGCAGATACCACTAGTCTCAGTATCTTCCCTTAAAGCTCTCCCATATAGTTCTCACACCATGCAGGTTTTGTTATTTTTGGCGATTTAGCCCATCTACTTACATTTTAAAGTCTGTGGATACACTAGCTTATTTTCTTGTTGCTGTTACACAATATCTGATACAAGTCACTTAAAGAAGGAAGATTTTATTTTGACCTACCATTTGAGGAATGAGTGTCACCAATATTTAGGGAAGATCCTCCCTCCTATTTAGAACTCTCTGGAAATCTTGTCATAAATACACCCAGAGTTTATAATGTAGATGCTTCTAGATCCCATCAAGTTGACAAGTAAGATTAGCCATCACAGTGGGTGTGTTCAGAACCTAAGTTTCTTTAGAGTTAGTGTGCATGGTGTTCTTTTTCCTGCTGTAGTTCCCTTGACTGTCCCAATGCAAGGATTCCTGGACCTGCTAGGTCTTCTAGAATACTGCTGGAACTGTTGGTTGGCAAACTGATGAGGTGTATTGGAAAGGAATCTTGGAAGGAGGGGGTAAATGAGAAAGGGGAGGGCTTCCAATTAAAACAAGCATAAGGGAAGGTATGAAAGTGTGAAACACCTTGACACAATAGCAGGGTTGTATTCTGTTCAGTATGCTCTAGTAAGAGGTGAGCGTGAGGTAATGGAATGAATGAATGTCTGAAACAGATGGGCCTTGATCACAATGAGTCATGTGTGCTAACCTGGCAGGTCTGAACATTAAGTTATAGGGAGCCATTGAGGATGTAAAGTGAGGAAGTGACATTAGATGAATAATTTAGAAAAACTTTCTCTGTCAGCAGGTGTTGAGAACCATCTTGAAGTTGTCTGGATGATAGACAAGACCCCTCTACTTACCCTCTGTTAGGCAACTAGGTTGAAATGAAAGTAGCAAGGGACTAAACCAAGGCAGTGGCTAACAGAACAGTTATGCTGCTTTCTTGGTGAGAGTTGAGTTTGAAGAGATGCCTTTGGATGAACCTGGAAACATGGGATGGGTATTAGGTTCTTGGATAATATCTCTGTTTCTACAATACCCATAGTTTTACTTTTTTGGCTCTTCTTGTTTGATAGTTGTGATGCTTCTCAAAGTGGTCCTGTTGGTTGTGTCCCTGACAGTACCATGTACAGCTAGTGATGCAGAGGATTTGTTCCTGATACTTCAAGACTTTTTATCAAAATTGTCCATAAAATGTAATGTTATTTTTCATTTATGCACACCTGAACTGACTATCTCCCTTCCAGTCTTTGACTATGAATAGATTATACTATATAGATATACAAGTACATACTACTATAGAAATGTTAACATTCCAGGTTTCTCCTTTGACACTAGAGAAAAATAAGACAGAAGCAGAAGGGGACAGAAGGTTGCTATGGGTATACTGAGCTAAATTATGACCTCATACAAGTTTAGGTGTGGAAAGAAGTACACAAACACAGAATATACTCTTATTCCTGTCTGTCTCAGGTAAGATCCCATAGACAAGCTGCTCATAATGTGGTCAGCTGCAGCCACATACCCTTGTTTGAGAGCTTGTTAGAAATGCAAACTCTTTGGTCCTACCTTGGGCACCTGACTCAATATCTGTATTTTATAAAAGACTCTGATATGAATCATCTGAACATTAAAGCTCTGGAATCACTCTAACAGTCCATGTAAAAAAAAATTTATTATTTTTAAAATTAGAAATTCAATGAAGTGATTCCTAATGCTATTCTGCTATACACATAGACCAGTTCCTTGTCCAATCATTATCAGGGAGTCTTCCTCAGGTAGCAGATAGGAGCGGAGAGAATCTAAATTGGAGTTCCTCATCAGGTCCCTCCCCTCAGAGATTGGGGAACCCCGCTGAAGAAGGGGAGGAGAGATTGTAGGAATCAGAGGGAATGGAGGACAACGGGAGAACATGGTCCACCCAGTCAACTAGGCAGGCTTCACATGGACTCACAGAGACTGAAGTGGCAAGCACTGGGCCTGCATGGGTCAGCACCAGGTCCTCTGTGTATGTGTTATGATGGTTAGCTTGGTGTTCTTGTGAGACTCCTAATGGTGGGAGCGGGTGTATCCCTTGTCCAGCCTTGATATGAGGGCTTGTTTTGTCTTATCGTATCTTGTTTTGCCCTGTTTGGCTGTTGTCTCTTGGAGACCTGCTCTTTTCTGAAGAGACAATGGAGGGGCAGTGGATCTAGGGGAGATGAGACATGAGGGGAAAGCTAGGAGGAGTGGAGGAGGGGAAACTGTGCTTGGGATAGATTGTGTGAGGAGGGAAGGATTGCTGTGCGATGTCTTTTTGTACGCTGTGAATGTATGTTGTTATGACTGGTTAATAAAGAAGCTGCTCTGGCCTATGGCAAGTCAAGGTATAGCCAGGCAGGAAATTAAAGAGTCAGAAAGAAGAAAGGCAGAGGTGGAGGAGATGTGAACTGCCTCCCAAAGAGCAACATGTAATGGGATGCAGATAAAGCCACGGCCACGTGGCAATACATAGATGAGAAGAAATGGGTTAATTTAAGATATAAGAGCTAGCTAGCCTGCCATAGGCCATACGGTTTGCAAATAATATAAGCTTATAAGCTTCTGCGTGTTTACTTGGGACCAAGTTGTTGCAGGATGGGGGTAGGAGAGATATGTCTTGACCATGGGCCTGGTGGGACTCAGGAAATCTCTTGACTACAAAGAGCCTGTTTTTAATTTTAAAAATTAGTAATTTTTTTATTATTTGAAATTAAAATGTAATTACTTCATTTCCCTTTTCTCTTTCCTCCTTCCAGCCCCTTCCATGTATGTATAGGCCCTTTGACCTTTCTCAAATTCATGGCTTTTTTAAAAAAATTGTTCTTACACACACACACACACACACACACACACACACACACACACACACCTTTCTAAATATATAAATACAATCTGTTCAGTCGGTATAATGTTACTTATAGGTATATGATTTCTGGGCTAACCATTTGGTAAACTAACTGGAGCTCTTCCCTGGGGAAAACTACTTCTCCCCCATCAGCATTTTTTAGTTTCCTATAGTTCTTTATCTAGGGACTTCTTGTTCATGTTTTGTTTAGGCAGCCATGTTGCTTGAGACTTCATGAGTGCAGGTTCCCTGATATTTCTAGGAGACACAGTTTCACTGCAGACTTCCTGTTCCTCTGGTTCTTACAATCTCTCTTCACTCTCTTCCATGATGTTCCCTGAGTCTTGGGTGTAGGAAATGCATTGTAGATAGGAAGTCAAATTTGTGTGACTCTAGCATAACAACAACCTCTACTACAGCAAAGCACACATTTACTTTCTTCACAATATTCCATGGGAAGAAAAAGAGTTGATGTAAGGAGAGATGGCAAAGCAGATGAGGGTCTCTGCTTTTTGTGGAGTCCATTTACCTAGGCCAACATCTGGCTTCATGACTAGTTCATTAGGTGACTGTGGGAGAGATGCTTAAGCTTTCCACAGACTGGTACGTTCATCTGTAAGAGTAAATTATGAATTCTTACCTCAGAAAGTTGTTGTGTGGACCAAATGAAATGGGGTGTGTAAAGTAGTTAGCTCAGTTCCTTATGAGCAGGAACCACATAAATATTAGCTATTTCATACAGCTCACAAGATGGTTTTCCCACAACTTGGGTGTATTTAGTGCCTTGTTAGAAAAGACATCAAGTCATTCTTCTTCAACGGCCCATGTTGCTGCTTTAGATCGCACTGTGCGAGCATCCGAAGATTGTTCTCTGAGAAGATACACCTTTAATTTGGTGTTATTTTTTTTTAATGCAGTCTACATTATTACTTAGAAATATTTTATCCAGGAATCCTTTAATACAAATGACATTATTGTATTTCTGATATATCCTTTCTCAGTGAACTATGCAGAAAAAAATATATCTCCTATTATCTTAGAAAAATCTGAAATGTCAAGACCTGAACCCTTTTTTCTCTTGTTTCTGTGCAATCTATTTCATGATGTTTGGTGTCTGTGTCCGGGTAAATCCCACTGAGTGACTGACCTAGTCACTGTGCATCTTGAAGCTCTCTAAGGCAAGCGAGTCAGCAAGCAGCAGTCACTGTATTGAACCTTGCACTTGCACACAAACGAACACAAATAAAACAGTTGCTACAAACCCCTCCATTTTTATAAGCTTTGGGAATCTGTCTGATTTATTCTGCTATTGCCCACACATTTTAAAAAGCCATGCATTATTCCCTGGCAAGCATTTGGAACTAGAGAGGACCACACTATGGCGGCTGGAATGAGGCTGGTGAAATTGGCTCCAGATTGTATTTATTTCTTATTACAGAGCTCAGCATCCTTATGTTCCCTCATCAACAAAAAGACTCCCCCCTACACACGCTTGGTGCTCTCTGTTTATGTTCACCTGCTACTCAATTAACACCCCATCAAAACGCACACTTGCTGGGGGTTTATTGTCGGACCACTGCATTGCAGCCTTTAACCCTCTCTCTCACCTACATTACGCATGGAGTTAGAAACAGTCCCCTGACTGTGCTTAGAAAACACATCTTTTCATTTGGTGTTTGTGTAAGGTTTTCCTTGGGCGTATTACCCTGGGTGTTCATAACGCTGTAACTGAATCTACATGTGTCTGACATTTATTACCTTCCATAGGACTGTAAAACTCACTTTTCTCTTTTAACTGTGACTGCTGACATGCTACATAAAATAAACTTTAAATATTGCCTATAAATTAATTAGCATTTTCCCTGTATTAGGAAAAGCCAGTGAAGGCTTAGCAGCGTTGACCTGGTATATTTAGAAAGCTTAATTGGACTGAATGCTGATGACAAAGGGATTATTCTTACTCAGTTTTGTTTTTCATTAGTTGTACTTACGCCTATATTAACCAACTAAAAGATAGTCATTTATAGAAAATTAAAGGACCATAATAACTTTCAACAACAAAACTTGCAACTCGCACTCAAAATGATTTCACTGATACCACAGTTCCAATTATTTTTTTCTTCAGTATGTAAATTACTATTAACTTTCTCTCTCTCTCTTTCTCTCTCTCCGTGTGTGTGTGTGTGTGTGTGTGTGTGTGTGTGTGTGTGTGTGTTGTGTGTGGTTCTAGGGATTGAACTCACACGTGCCAGAAAAACACTGCCCCATACCACATTTACAGTCCCATTAACCCCATTAACTTTTATACACAAATAATGTAGTTCTATATTATATAAATGCTTATAAGTACTGTGCTTTTGTATATAACTAATGATTTGGGAGATTTTACACACATACATTTTTATACAAAATATGGTATTGAACTTATATTTTTACACATTTTGTATCCTGTCTTCAATATTCTATGTGATGGATAGTTTTATGTCAACTTGACATGAGTGAGGGCCATTTTGAAAGAGGGAGCCTCCTGAGACAATGCCTCCACCAGATTGACCTCTGGCTTGGCCTGTGGTGCTTGCTTGCTTGCTTTCTATGGTGGTTTGAATGGCCCATAGGCTCATATATTTGAATGCTTGGTCACCAGGGAGTGGCATTATCTGAAAGGATTAGGAAGTGTGGCTTTGTTAGAGGAAGTGTGTCACTGGGGGTGGCCTTTGGGGTTTCAAAAGCCCATGCCAAGCCCAGAGTCTCTCTGCCTATGGATCAGGATGTACCTAACACTCAACACTCAGTTCCGGCACCTGCCTGCATGTCACCATGTTTCCCATGATGATGATAATGGACTAAACCTCTGAGACTGTGAATCAGCCCCCAGTTAAATGCTCTCTCTTATAATTGCTATCTTTGTCACAGTGTCTCTTCACAGAAATAGAAAAGTGACTAAGACACTTTATTTTTTCCTTCAGGTTTGGCAGAATGCACAATCTGCATTTCTTTGAGATTATAATTTTTATTGATGACTGATGTGGGAGGGCCCAGTTCACTGTGGATGGTACCAGCCCTAGGCTAGTGGTCCTGGGTGCTTTGAGAAATCAGGCTGAGTAAGCTATGAAGAGCAAGCCAATAGGCAACACCCCTTCATGACCTCTACATCAGCTCTTGCCTCTGGGTTCCTGCTTTGTTTGAGTTCCTGCCCTGACTGCCCTTAGTGAGGAACTGCAATACAGAATTGTAAGCTGAAATAAGCCATTTCCTTCACAAGTTATTTTTGGTCATTGTGTTTTATCACAGCAATAGAAACCCCAACTAAGATATCCCTGTAATTAGATGAATTTTAATTCACATGGTGACTTCATCACTCACTTAGGGAGAGCTAAGCTTCTTGTCTAATGCTGTTTCCTCAAATGCAGACAGTAACATTGGCATCTGGTTTATATAATTGATGTCAAAGTTAAAAAAGATATATTTGGTGCCTGTCATGGTATGTTAATCAGCTTTCCAACACTATCACAGACAGATAATTAACTTATAAAGAAAAAAACCATGTCTTTGTCTCAGTGTGTTAGATATTCCGATCCTTGATTGGATACACCTATTGTTTTTTGTCTTTACTGGGGGTGCTGAATGTCACTGGACCGGAGTATGTGGCAGAGGAGAACTGATCACTTCCTGGCTGGAAGCAATGGAAGGGAAGGAGCTGGGGTCTTACAATCCTTTTAAAGGCGTGCTGCACCTTTTAAAGACCACTGTCTCCAACAGTGGTTCCTGTCTGTGTTATCAGGTTGTTCTATATCACCTGCTTGTCCTTCATCTCAACTTACTTCCTCCTCCCAGCCTCTTCCAGGGCCATGCACTTTTGAATGCTCTCAGGGATTATTAGAAGCCATATTTCAAGTTTGTTCTGATTCCTGCTCTTTATTCAGGCTTAGGTTAAAGAATTTTCCTTGGAGGTAGAACAGGAAGGTAGATTGATTTGGCAGCTAAGAGCACAGTTCACAGTAGCATGTCTGCTATTGTTTCATGGTATGATCTCTTCGGACCACTGCAGAAAGACACACTTGATGTCCCATGTCCATTGGCTAGGGCCTTTCCTCTCTTATCTTCTGGCTCTACACTACTTCTTGTGTTAAAAAGAAGACTTACTTACTTACTTTCATTAATTAATTAATATATTTAGAGAGAGAGAGAGAGAGAGAGAGAGAGAGAGAGAGAGAGAGAGAGAGAGAGAGAGAGAGAGAGAGAATGCCTGTGTACATTAATGTAGATTCAGTAGAGGTCAAAAGAGGGCATTGAATCTTCTTGAACTGCAGTTGAAGGGAGTAGCGAGCCACCCACTGTGGACACTGGAAGTTCAACTCAGGTCCTCTGAAAGAACAGAATGTATTCTGAATTGCTGAAAAAATCTCTTCAGTTCCCTAAACTTCTGGTTGCTCTCACAGAAACATTGTTCTAAAGCCAGTACTTTTATATCTATGCATTTCTATGTTTGAATGAAAATAGAGAAAAATTGATCCATTTAATTACTCAGCATTGTTATTTTTTTTCCACTTCTTCTGGGGGTTGGGGCTTGGACTGGGGAGATAAAAATGCACCTGGTCTACTGAATTATCATTGCAGATTCATTTAACGAAAAGAGCCCAGTAATTGTCATTGTTGCTGATGCTAAGAGCCAGAAGGGAGTGAGTGAGGACACTTCATATTTTTCTTTTTTTATGCTAGGCAAACTTTTCCCATTTTGTCCATCTTATTGTTAGGAGGAATTCCTTCAGGTCGAATAACTTTCCTTTCATGATTTGATTCGGGTGTTGGTCTGAGATACTTTGTTTTATTTTAATTTTACAGGGGGAAGCTCAAATGTCTTTTTAAAGGATAACATGAATTTGGAAGAGTGTTGTTAATTAAATTTTTATTTCTGTCAAGCATTGATTTTTTTCAA